>NW_017670495.1:92324-194637 GCF_001879085.1 Nicotiana attenuata
TATATATATATATATATATATATATATATATATATATATATATATATATATATATATATATATATATACATACATTCCAATACTTCAAACTTCAAAAATTGTTACATCTTTTAATTCAATTAGTTTCTCAATTATATCCCCTTAAATCGTCTGAGGTCGTATTTTACTTAAAAAGGAATTTCTACTAAGTTTTAAGTTATGAACTCCCTTGTTAAAGGTAATAATCCAGTCGATGTTGTACTTTAATTGAAATGGGTAATTTCTTTACTCAAATGATTTCAAAAGAAACAACCTCATCTTTTCTCGCTGACTTTCCTAATTAGCTTAGAAATTGTAATTTACTTATACTAGGTAAATGAGACTTTTTGAACATCTTGAGTGCATTTGTACGGACATTATGTATAGTATAGCATGTGGATTTTGTTGTTAAAAGTGAGATGGAAAATATGGGGGCACAAGGTGCCATGTGTGCTGAAGGTTCGGAAGTTGGAATTATGATATGAGAAACCGAGGATTGACATGGTCGGGATTGTGTATTATACGTGATGTGATTGATTGAGTTGGTATTGCCTTCTTTATTTGAATACATTCTTACTTGTCTCTGTTCCTGTTATGTCAGTGTTGACTTACTTGGTTATCTAATTTACTTGGTTATATGATTTACTTGGGTATCATTCGTTACTACCCGTGTTCTCCCTTTATTGTTCCTACTATTTGTGTTTTGATTTCTCTCCGCTATTGATATTATCTCGTTATCTTTATCTCTATCTTTTACTATCATATCTTGTTCATTTCATTTGACCAGTAGGTGTCTTGACTGTTCCTCGTCACTACCCCACCGAGGTTAGTCTTGATACTTACTGGGCACCGCCGTGGTGTGCTCATACTACACTTCTGTACATTTTTTTGTAAAGATCCAGGTATTGATCGATAGTAGTTGTGCGGGTCGTCGCGGTGTAGAATCACGGTAACCTCTTGCTGCGTTCGTAGGCCTCGGAGTCACCTTCGTTTGTATTTAGGTTCCATTGATTTCTTATCGTTCTGGAACAGTGTTGTATTTATTTTGTATAACAACTCTTAGAAAGGCTTATGACTTGTACCACCGATTTTGGAAATTGTGATTTATTGATAGTTATTTAATTTGAAGTCAGTTAATGTTAATATTATTTCAGTAAATGTTAGGCTTACCTAGTTTAGAGACTAGGTGCCATCACGACTCCTTCGGAGGGATTTTAGGTCGTGACAAGTTGGTATCAGAGCTCTAGGTTCATAGGTGCTACGAGTCATAAGCAGGTTTAGTAGAGTCTTGTGGATCGGTACAGAGACGTCTGTACTTATCTTCGAGAGGCTACGGAACTGTTTGGAAATTCCACTTCTTTCATTCCTTATCGTGCGACATTGATTCAACTCGAAGTGTATAACTTATGTTCCTTTACATCCACTCATGTATAATATTATGCTCTTAGTGACCGCTATACGCTAGTGGTTCATGATGCTACAGACGTACTACAAAGGAGTCAGGGGTGCTTAGAAATTGTCTCAACGTATTGTCCAGACTGAAGATACAGAGGTATTGAGAGGCTATTCAATTGTTCATATGGAGCCGCAGCGGTTTTCGGCATCTGGTTGGTGAGTGCGAGCTTGGGAAGGTTTAATTGATTGGCTAGTTGTCGAGATCGTGGCAGGGTCGCGAGGTGGAGGTTGATTGAGGATAGCTGGTGGTATTGGAGTACCTTGTCATTTGTGTTGTGCGAGCCATGAAGGTTAGCTTTGCGGATCATACAACGTTGTATTCTATGGCTTCGCACTAAGTGGAGGAGTCCACTAGCGGCGTTCAAATTGCAGAGTCAGATTTACATCAATTTTGGCCTGAGGTATCTATAAAAGTGGTATTGGAAGGTTTCCGAAATTTGTATATAACCAAAGACTGAGATCTGAAGAAATGGGGCTTTGAGGGGGGATATTGCTTATCGACTATCTTAAGAAATGGGTCAGTTTCGTAGTGATGGGGTCAGCATGGCAATGGAAGTAATTGGTCCTTTTGAATGGGAATTCTCTACTGGCATTTGTGGCAGCACTCTTGTATTGGACGATTTGTGTGACTCGGTTGAGTTGAGAAGGTGTACTCTTGATGGCCTAGTTGCGTGCCGGCGGATCTCGGAGGGGTTCTCGATGGTTCTGCAACGGCTTGAGTTGGCTGCCCACTACGGGCATAAGTAATATGTGGTACATTGTGGTTTTTTTCTTAATCGGTATCAGAAATTAATAGAGTGTTGGCATTGTTGGCTATCACATGTGAAGAGCGAGCAATTTGGGAAGGACCCTTGAGTTTTGGTTTGCGGATTGCATGGTTAGTGGCATAGTGATTACTGGGTTTTGAGGCTTTTGAGGTTCATGTTTTTGTACGCGGCCAGAAACCCTATATGGGTGCTTCAGTAGAATGATAGGGTGTGAGAGATATATCAGCTATTTGATTTGCGTAGTTGAGTTGGGTATGGAAATTTTGGCATTCCTGAGGTTTGGAGCTAGATGCCCTCATGTGTGGAATATTTCCTGATTGCCGATTGTGAAGAAATGTTGAGAATGGGATAATTATTAACAAGTATTATCGATAAGTTGTTGTGGATCTTTTGAAGCATATTTATCTAATTGGGAAGGATCAAGATTTGGTTGAGACAATGTGAAAGCTCAATGAGAATTGTATCTTGTATCACGTTAAGTTTGTGTGCTCCTGTGAGATTGCCATTTTGGTTATGTTATCAGGCAGAATGGATATTATTTATGCCTCTGGCCTATGTTATGTGCTTCTCTCTTATGTTGTGATGAGCTGTGAGGCTGTATGACTATTCTCCATGCATGTTGTGATTCCATTCAGGCCTTCTGGCGATGCGGGCGAGATAGCCCTCGTGATGTTAATTCGCTCATTGCACCTCAGCTATACTTGTTTCTTTTATGTATTATTACTTCTATTCACTTTTTCCCACAATTTTATTTGTGCACTCTAATGTACTTGATATCAGTATTCATATGATCAGTGAGCCCGGGCATTTTGGCTCGATGAGTATTTGGGAGCAGGCTGCGCGTCGCAGCAGATGTTATGCGGGATACCCTTTCCTTGTGTTTATTTGGTGTTGTGTCTTCCCTCTTTGGGACGATTTGATGAAAAACCTATACTTTTGTTGTCACACATGTTGTACTTGTTAGATAATTCTTCTACTTTGTTGTCCTTTATTTGTGTTGCATAATTGAGTTATTGTTGATTTGGTGTACGAAATGTGTAGGGTAAGGTTCTGTGTGGTTTCGTGATGAGTTGTTAGTGGATTGCTTGTATTGGCTGAGATGAGGTTCTTAGACCTGAGATTAGTGCAATGGTATTGGGGTGGGGAGCGTTTGTAAGTGAGAGGGTGTTTCTGCTAAGATTTGGGTAATGGCCCTTGGCAAGCAAGAGAGCTTCGTGACTTGTTGACTTCATGGGCGGCTATGAGTTTACGCATGTCTCTTTATCATGGGTGGTGTTGTGGAAGTCCGGAACAAGGTTTTATTCAATGTGAAGTATATTGTCGGCATCCAAGATGTTATTTGAGCAACTATGGTGGTCAGTGGTTATTGCTTCGAGTATGTGAGTTATGCGGAACAACAAGTGATTGTATTCCGGATTGAAATTTTTGGCTCGATTAAGCTTGATTGGGTGTGTTCAGTGTGGTGATGTTGAATTTGGGCCCTATGATGAATTTTGGATGTTGAGGTTTGGGTCCTGTTCTAAGGTTATGGACTAAGGAGGAGATGAGACATTTAGTTAAGTTGCATTGTCAGTTCTACATAGGTTGGATGATGGGGAAACACCCCCGGGGTGTATGTATGAGGAGCTCATGCAGTGGTTTGATGGCTTTGGAACGACTCCGGGCACGTTCGAGGACGAACGTATGTTTAAGTGGAGGAGGATGTAACGATCCAACTGATCGTTTTGAGCAATTACGTCCGGTTCGGCAGTTTTAGGTCACGAGCAGCTTCATATTATGTGTATCGACTTGCGTGCGCAGCCCGGGCGTGAAACCGGAAAGCTTTTATGTGAAAATATGAAAAATATAGTGATTTCTAGTGTTAAAATTTGATTTTTTTGTTGACTTTGGCCAAAATTTTTGGTAAACGGACTCGGATCTGTGTTCCGACGATCCCGGGAGGTCCGCAATAAAATACGGGACATGGACGTATGCCCGGGATTGAATTCCGAGGTCCCTAGCCTTAGAAAATAATTTTTGAAGAAAATTATTGTGATGGTTTTTAAAGGAAATAAATAAATGAATTAATGTTTGAACTGGTTGGTATTGGGTCCGTATTTTGGTTCCGGAGCCTGGTACAAGTTTGTTATGATATTTAAGTCCTATCTTTCAAATTTGGTGAGAATCGGAATAGATTTGATGTGATTTGGACGTCCGGTTCAAAAGTTAGAAAATCCAGAGTTTTAAGGTTAAATTCATAGTTTTTGATGTTATTTTAATGATTTGATCGCACGAGTAAGTCCTTATGATGTTTTTAGACTTGTGCATCTTTGGTTTGGATCCCCGAGGGCTTGGGTGAGTTTCGGATAGGTTTAGGCTATGTTGCGCTTGTTTTGGACAGCGTATGAGGAAGTTATGCTCATTTTCGTGTCGGGAAAATTGTTGGATTCTGGTGTGTTCGCAAATGCGAACTTTCTCATCGCATTTGCGAACTTTGGAACGACTCCGGGCATGTTCGAGGACGAACGTATGTTTAAGTGGAAGAGGATGTAACGACCCAACTGATCGTTTTGAGCAATTGCATCTGGTTCGGCAGGTTTAGGTCACGAGCAGCTTCATATTATGTGTATCGACTTGCGTGCGCAGTCCGGGCGTGAAACCGGTAAGCTTTTATGTGAAAATATGAAAAATATAGTAATTTCCAGTGTTAAAATTTGGTTTTTTTGTTGACTTTGGTCAACATTTTTGGTAAACGGACCCGGATCTGTGTTCCGACGATCTCGGGAGGTCCGCAATAAAATATGGGACTTGGACGTATGCCCGGGGTTGAATTCCGAGGTCCCTAGCCTTAGAAAATAATTTTTGAAGAAAATTATTGTGCTGGTTTTTAAAGGAAATAAATAAATGATTAATGTTTGAACTCGTTGGTATTGGGTCCGTATTTTTGTTCCGGAGCCTGGTACAAGTTTGTTATGATATTTATGTCCTATCTGCGAAATTTGGTGAGAATCGGAATTGATTTGACGTGATTTGGACGTCCGGTTCAAAAGTTAGAAAATCATGAGTTTTGAGGTTAAATTCATAGTTTTTGATGTTATTTTAATGATTTGATCACACGAGTAAGTCCTTATGATACTTTTAGACTTGTGTGCATGTTTGGTTTGGATCCCCGAGGGCTTGGGTGAGTTTCGGATAGGTTTAGGCTAAGTTGCGCTTGTTTTTGGATGCTTCATCGTCGTTTCTTCAAGCAAAAATGATACCATATGGAGCAAATGAGATCCAAATTCAGTTTTGTTTAAACCATTAGATCTGTATCGAAATTACGGAGCCATAGAAAAAAGAATCATCGAATTTGGACATCGTATGAGGAAGTTATGCTCATTTTCGTGTCGGGAAAATTGCTGGTTTCTGGTGTGTTCGAAATGCGAACTTTCTCATCGCATTTGCGATGCCCAGTTCGCAAATAAAACTTTTGGTCGCAAATGCAATTTCTGTTAGCACTGATTTGTTCGCAATTTTCAAGGGTTCGCAATTGCGAACCCTGGGTCGCAAATGCGACATCTGAGGCCTGTTAAGTGAGGTTTTTGACGGGATTTTCACCCATTTTTCAATTTTCTCAAACCCTAAACCTCCATAGGCGATTTTTCAAAGACCCAAACTTCTCCAAATCATTAGGTAAGTGTCTCTAATCAATTTTCAACTATATTTTGTGATTATACCTTAGATTTAACATCAAATTCATAAGAATCTAAAGGAAATTTTAGGAAAAATTGTGAAATCTTTCAAAAATGTAAAATGATGATTTGAATGACAAAATGGTATCGGAATTAGATAATTTTTGTATGGGTGAACTCGTTCGCAATGGGTATTCGGTTTTTCTAAATTTTGTCGGGATCCGAGGTGCGGGCCCGGGGAGTTGACTTTTGTTGACTTTTTGCAAATTGTATAGGAATCATAGTTTTGTTAATTGGAATTGTTTTCTCTTGCATTGTTAGATGTATTCAAGTCGTTTTTGGTTAGAAATGAGCCGTTCGGAGGTCTTTTCACCCGAGAAGTTCATTTTAGAGTATCGGTTTGTCGCCTTCGAGGTAAGTATCTTGCCTANATTGGGTTGCACGCCGCAACAAATATTATATGATTTGGATCGGGTTGCACACCGCAACAATATTATATGATTTGGATCGGGTTGCACGCCGCAACAATATTATATGATTTGGATCGGGTTGCACGCCGCAACAATACTATATGATTGGGATCGGGTTGCTCGCTGCAACAAGGAAGAACAAAAGTGAATATTGATTCTTATGGTGAGAACGAGAGTAAAAGCACGAAGGGCGATGCCGTGCACTTTCTGTTGCTGTATTTATTTGTTGTTATCAATTCAAGTGTTTTAACTGTTTAATTTCCTTTATTGATGTTATCCTTTGAGTTGGAACCTGCAATATTTTCAATACTTCGCCGTATTTATATATATATACATTCCAATACTTCAAACTTCAAAAATTGTTACATCTTTTAATTCAATTAGTTTCTCAATTATATCCCCTTAAATCGTCTGAGGTCGTATTTTTCTTAAAAAGGAATTTCTACTAAGTTTTAAGTTACTAACTCCCATGTTAAAGGTAATAATCCAGTCGATGTTGTACTTTAATTGAAAGGGGTACTTTCTTTACTCAAATGATTTCAAAAGAAACAACCTCATCTTTTCTCGCTGACTTTCCTAATTAGTTTAGAAATTGTAATTTACTCATACTAGGTAAATGAGACTTCTTGAACATCTTGACTGCATTTGTACGGACATTATGTATAGTATAGCATGTGGATTTTGTTGTTAAAAGTGAGATGTAAAACATGGGGGCACAAGGTGCCATATGTGTTGAAGGTTCGGAAGTTGGAATTATGATATGAGAAACCGAGGATTGAGATGGTCGGGATTGTGTATTGTACATGATGCGATCGATTGAGTTGGTATTGCCTTCTTTATTTGAATACATTTTTACTTGTCTCTGTTCCTGTTATGTCAGTATTGACTTACTTGGTTATCTGATTTACTTGGGTATCGTTCATTACTACCCGTATTCTCCCTTTATTGTTCCTACTATTTGTGTTTTGATTTATCTCCGCTATTGATATTATCGCGTTATCTTTATCTCGATATTTGGCTATCATATCTTGTTCATTTCATTTGACCAGTAGGTGTCTTGGCTGTTCCTCGTCACTACCCCACCGAGGTTAGTCTTGATACTTACTGGGCACCGCCGTGGTGTGCTCATACTACACTTCTGTACATTTTTATGTACAGATCAAGGTATTGATCGATAGTAGTTGTGCGGGTCATCGCGGTGGAGACTCACGGTAACCTGTTGCTGCGTTCGCAGGCCTCGGAGTCACCTTCGTTTGTATTTAGGTTCCATTGATTCCTTCTCATTCTGGAACAGTGTTGTATTTATTTTGTATAACTACTCTTAGAAAGGCTTATGACTTGTACCACCGGTTTTGGGAATTGTGATTTATTGATAGTTATTTAATTTGAAGTCAGTAAATGTTAATATTATTTCAGTAAATGTTAGGCTTACCTAGTTTAGAGACTAGGAGCCATCACGACTCCTTCAGAGGGATTTTGGGTCGTGACAAGTTGGTATCAGAGGTCTAGGTTCATAGGTGCTACGAGTCATAAGCAGGTTTAGTAGAGTCTTGTGGATCGGTACGGAGACGTCTGTACTTATCTTCGAGGGGCTACGGAACTGTTAGGAAATTCCACTTCTTTCATTCCTTAACGTGTGACATTGATTGAACTCGAAGTGTATAACTTATGTTCCTTTACATCCACTCATGTATAATATTACGCTCTTAGTGATCGCTATGCGCTAGTGGTTCGTGATGCTACAGACGTACTACAAAGGAGTCAGGGTGCTTAGACATTGTCTCAACGTATTGTCCAGACTGAAGATACAGAGGTATTGAGAGGCTATTCAATTGTTCATATGGAGGCACAGCGGTTTCCGGCATCTGGTTGGTGAGTGCGAGCTTGGGAAGGTTTAATTGATTGGCTAGTCGTCGAGATCGTGGCAGGGTCGCGAGGTGGAGGTTGATTGAGGATAGCTGGTGGTATTGGAGTACCTTGTGATTTGTGTTGTGCGAGCCATGAAGGTTAGCTTTGAGGATCATCAGACGTTGTTTTCTATGGTTTCGCACTAAGTGGAGGAGTCCACTAGCGGCGTTCAAATTGCAAAGTCAGATTTACATCAGTTTTGGCCTGAGGTATGTATATAAGTGGTATTGGAAGGTTTCCGAAATTTGTATATAACCAAACCTGAGATCTTGCAAGGGATGATATTGGGGCTTTGGGGGGGGGGGGTATTGCTTATCGACTATCCTAAGAAATGGGTCAGTTCAGTAGTGATGGGGTCAGCATGGCAATGGAAGTAATTGGTCATTTTGAATGGGAATTCTCTACTAGCATTTGTGGCAGCACTCTTGTATTGGACAGTTTGTGTGACTCGGTTGAGTTGAGAAGGTGTGGTCTTGATGGCCTAGTTGCGTGCGGGCGGATCTCGATGGTTTGGCGACGGCTTGAGTTGGCTGCCTAGTACGGGCATAAGGAATATGTGGTACATTGTGGTTTTTTCCTGAATCGGTATCAAAAATTAATAGAGTGTTGGCATTGTTGGCTATCACAAGTGACGAGCGAGCAGTTTGGGAAAGACCCTTTGTTTTAGTTTGCGGATTGCGTGGTTTGTGGCATAGTGATTACTGGGTTTTGAGGCTTTTGAGGTTCATGTTTTGGTACGCGACCAGAAACCCTATATGGGTGCTTCAGTAGAATGATAGGGTGTGAGAGATATATCAGCTATTTGATTTGCGTAGTTGAGTTGGGTATGAAAATTTTGGCATTCCTGAGGTTTGGAGATAGATGCCCTCATGTGTGGACTATTTCCTAATTGCGGATCGTGAAGAAATGTTGAGAATGGGATAATTATTAACATGTATTATCGATAAGTTGTTGTGGATCTTTTGAAGCATATTTATCTAATTGGGAAGGATCAAGATTTGGTTGAGACAATGTGATAGCTAAATGAGAATTGTATCTTGTATCAGGTTAAGTTTGTGTGCTCCTGTGAGATTGCCATTTTGGTTATGTTATCAGGCAGAATGGATATTATTTATGCCTCTAGCCTATGTTATGTGGTGCTCACTTATGTTGTGATGAGCTGTGAGGCTGTATGACTATTCTCCACGCATGTTGTGATTCTATTCGGGCCTTCTGGCGATGCGGGCGAGATAGCCCTCGTGATGTTAATTTGCTCATTGCACCTCAGCTATACTTGTTTCTTTTATGTCTTATTACTTCTATTCACTTTTTCCCACAGTTTTATTTGTGCAGTCTAATGTACTTGATATCAGTATTCATATGATCAGTGAGCCCGAGCATTTTGGCTCGATGAGTATTTGGGAGCGTACTGCGCGCCGCAGAGGATGTTATGTGGGATACCTTTTCCTTGTGTTTATTTGGTGTTGTGTCTTCCCTCTATGGGACGATTTGATGAAAAACCTATACTTTTGTTGTCACACATGTTGTACTTGTTAGATAATTCTTCTACTTTGTTTTCCTTTATTTGTGCTGCATAATTGAGTTATTGCTGATTTGGTGTACGAATTGTGTAGTGTAAGGTTCTGTGTGGTTCCGTGATGAGTTGTTAGTGGATTGCTTGTATTGGCTGAGATGAGGTTCTTAGACCTGAGATTAGTGCTATGGTATTGGGGGTGGGGAATGTTTGGAAGTGAGAGGGTGTTTCTGCTAAGATTTTGGTACTGGCCCTTGGCGGGCGAGAGAGCTTCGTGACTTGTTGACTTCATGGGCGGCTATGAGTTTACGCATGTCTCTTTATCATGGGTGGTGTTGTGGAAGTCCGGAACAATGTTTTATTCAATGTGAAGTATATTCCCGGCATCCAAGATGTTATTTGAGCAGCTATGGTGGTCAGTGGTTATTGCTTCGAGTATGTGAGTTATGTGGAACAACATGTGATTGTATTCTGGATTGAAATTTTTGGCTCGATTCAGCTTGATTGGGTGTGTTCAGTGTGATGATGTGGAATTTGGGCCCTATGATGAATTTCGGATGTTGAGGTTTGGGTCCTGTTCTAAGGTTATGGACTAAAGAGGAGATGAGACATTTAGTTAAGTTGCATTGTCAGTTCTACATAGGTTGGATGATAGGGAAACACCCCCGAGTGTATGTATGAGGAGCTCATGCAGTGGTTTGATGGCTTTGGAACGACTCCGGGCACGTTCGAGGACGAACGTATGTTTAAGTGGAGGAGGATGTAACGACCCAACTGATCGTTTGGAGCAATTGCGTCCGATTCGACAGTTTTAGGTAACGAGCAGCTTCATATTATGTGTATCGACTTGCGTGCATAGTCCGGGCGTGAAACCGGAAAGCTTTTATGTGAAAATATGAAAAATATAGTAATTTCTAGTGTTAAAATTTTGTTTTTTTGTTGACTTTGGTCAACACTTTTGGTAAACGGACCAGGATCTGTGTTCCGACGATCCCAGGAGGTCCGCGATAAAATATGGGACTTGGACGTATGCCCGGGATTGAATTCCGAGGTCCCTAGCCTTAGAAAATAATTTTTGAAAAAAATTATTATGCTGGTTTTTAAAGGAAATAAATAAATGAATTAATGTTTGAACTCGTTGGTATTGGTTCCTTTTTTTGGTTCCGGAGCCTGGTACAAGTTTGTTATGATATTTAATTCCTATCTGTGAAGTTTGGTGAGAATCGGAATTGATTTGACGTGATTTGGACGTCCGGTTCAAAAGTTAGAAAGTCATGAGTTTTGAGGTAAAATTCATAGTTTTTTATGTTATTTTAATGATTTGATCGCACGAGTAGGTCCTTATGATGTTTTTAGACTTGTGTGCATGTTTGGTTTGGATCCCCAAGGGCTTGGGTGAGTTTTGGATAGGTTTAGGCTATGTTGCGCTTGTTTTTGGATGCTTCATCGTCGTTTCTTCAAGCAAAAATGATACCATATTGAGCAAATGAGATCCAAATTCAGTTTTTTTTGAACCATTACATCCGTATCAAAATTACGGAGTCATAGGAAAAAGAATCATCAAATTTGGACATCGTATGAGGAGGTTATGCTCATTTTCGTGTCGGGAAAATTGTTGGATTCTGGTGTGTTCGCAAATGCGAACTTTCTCATCGCATTTGCGAACTTTGGAACGACTCCGGGCATGTTCGAGGACGAACGTATGTTTAAGTGGAAGAGGATGTAACGACCCAACTGATCATTTTGAGCAATTGCATCTGGTTCGGCAGGTTTAGGTCACGAGCAGCTTCATATTATGTGTATCGACTTGCGTGCGCAGTCCGGGCGTGAAACCGGTAAGCTTTTATGTGAAAATATAAAAAATATAGTAATTTCTAGTGTTAAAATTTGGTTTTTTTGTTGACTTTGGTCAACATTTTTGGTAAACGGATCCGGATCTGTGTTCCGACGATCTCGGGAGGTCCGCAATAAAATATGGGACTTGGACGTATGCCCGGGGTTGAATTCCGAGGTCCCTAGCCTTAGAAAATAATTTTTGAAGAAAATTATTGTGCTGGTTTTTAAAGAAAATAAATAAATGATTAATGTTTGAACTCGTTGGTACTGGGTCCGTATTTTTGTTCCGGAGCCTGGTACAAGTTTGTTATGATATTTATGTCCTATCTGCGAAATTTGGTGAGAATCGGAATTGATTTGACGTGATTTGGACGTCCGGTTCAAAAGTTAGAAAATCATGAGTTTTGAGGTTAAATTCATAGTTTTTGATGTTATTTTAATGATTTGATCACACGAGTAAGTCCTTATGATGTTTTTAGACTTGTGTGCATGTTTGGTTTGGATCCCCGAGGGCTTAGGTGAGTTTCGGATAGGTTTAGGCTATGTTGCGCTTGTTTTTGGATGCTTCATCGTCGTTTCTTCAAGCAAAAATGATACCATATTGAGAAAATGAGATCCAAATTCAGTTATGTGTGAACCATTAGATCCGTATTGAAATTACGGAGCCATAGGAAAAAGAATCATCGAATTTGGACATCGTATGAGGAAGTTATGCTCATTTTCGTGTCGGGAAAATTGCTAGTTTCTGGTGTGTTCGGAAATGCGAACTTTCTCATCGCATTTGCGATGCTCAGTTCGCAAATGCGAACTTTTGGTCGCAAATGCGACTTCTGTTAGCACTCCTTTCTTCCCAATTTTCAACGGTTCGCAATTGCGAACCCTGGGTCGCAAATGCGACATCTGAGGCCTGTTAATTGAGGTTTTTGACGGGATTTTCACCCATTTTTCAATTTTCTCAAACCCTAAACCTCCATAGGCGATTTTTCAAAAGACCCAAACTCCTCCAAATTATTGGGTAAGTGTCTCTAATCAATTTTCAACTATATTTTGTGATTATACCATAGATTTAACATCAAGTTCATGAGAATCTAAAGGAAATTTTGGGGAAAATTGTGAAATCTTTCAAAAATGTAAAATGATGATTTGAATGACCAAACGGTATCGGAATTAGATATTTATTGTATGGGTGAACTCGTATAGCAATGGGTATTCGGTTTTTCTAATTTTTGTCGGGATCCGAGGTGCGGGCCGGGGGAGTGGACTTTTGTTGATTTTTTGCAAATTGTATAGGAATCATAGTTTTGTTAATTGGAATTGTTTTCTCTTGCATTGTTAGATGTATTCAAGTCATTTTTGATTAGATATGAGCCGTTCAGAGGTCTTTTCACCCGAGAAGTTTATTTTAGAGTATCGGTTTGTCGTCTTCGTGGTAAGTATCTTGCCTAACCTTGTGTGAGGGACTTCCCCTTAGGATTTGAGTCTTCTATGCTAATTGTAGTCCGTGCACGCGAGGTGACGAGTGTGTGCTCGGACTTATCTGTGGGAAATATGCTTTAGGGTTCTTAGGTCCTTACGTTCAATATGTTGAAAGTATTCCGTTATGATTGAGTTTAATAATCGCTTAAATTGTCTCTATATGCTCCACATGATATTGTTATCTTTTCTCTAATTCTTACGTGTTGCTTTGACCCTTAATTGCCTTAATTGAAGTGATTGCCTTCCTTAATACTTTGATACTTCTTGATTGTGAGTTCCTCTATGACTTCGTGCAAATAGATTACATGTCCAATTGTTGTGGTTATCGGTGTAGTTATCACTTGTTTATTATGTCTTGTTGTTTAGTTGAGGTTTCATTGTGAAGTAATTGTTGGTACAAGTTTGGTTATAGCTAATTCCCTTGCCGTGACATATTTCATTCTTACTGTTGGTTCCCTTGCCGGGATGTGTTTATTCTTGTTGTTGACTCCCTTTCCGGGATATTGTTGTTTCCTTATTATTCCCTTGCCGGTATTCTTTGTGATTAGTGTTGACTGGTATATACGGGATCGGGTTGCACGCCGCAACAATATTATATAATTTGGATCGGGTTGCACGCCGCAACAATATTATATGATTTGGATCGGGTTGCGCGCCGCAACAATATTATATTGGATCGGGTTGCACGCCGCAACAATATTATATTGGATCGGGTTGCACGCCGCAACAATATTATATGGGATCGGGTTGCACGCCGCAACAATATTATATGATTTGGATCGGGTTGCACGGCGCAACAAATATTATATGATTTGGATCAGGTTGCACGCTGCAACAATATTATATGATTTGGATTGGGTTGCACGCTGCAACAATATTATATGATTTGGATCGGGTTGCACGCTGTAACAGTATTATATGATTTGGATCGGGTTGCACGCCGCAAAAATACTATATGATTGGGATCGGGTTGCATGCCGCAAAAGGAAGAACAAAAGTGAATATTGATTCTTATGGTGAGAACGAGAGTAAAAGCACGAAGGGTGATGTCATGCACTTTTTGTTGCTGTGTTTATTTGTTGTTATCAATTCAAGTGTTTTAACTGTTTAATTTCCTTTATTGATGTGATCCTTTGTGTTGGAACCTACAGTGTTTTCAATACTTCGCCGTATTTATGTATATATACATTCCAATACTTCAAACTTCAAAAATTGATATATCTTTTAATTCAATTAGTTTCTCAATTATATTCCCCTTAAATAGTCTGAGGTCGTCTTTTACTTAAAAGGAATTTCAACTAAGTTTTAAGTTATTAACTCCCATGTTAAAGGTAATAATCCAGTCGATGTTGTACTTTAATTGAAAGGGGTACTTTCTTTACTCATATGATTTCAAAAGAAACAACCATATCTTTTCTCGCTGACTTTCCTAATTAGTTTAGAAATTGTAATTTACTTATACTAGGTAAATGAGACTTCTTGAACATCTTGAGTGCATTTGTATGGACATTATGTATAGTATAGCATGTGGATTTTGTTGTTAAAAATGAGATGGAAATATGGGGGCACAAGGTGTCATGTGTGCTGAAGGTTCGAAAGTTGGAATTATGATATGAGGAACCGAGGTTTGAGATGGTCGGGATTGTGTATTATACATGATGTGATTGATTGAGTTGGTATTGCCTTCTTTATTTGAATACATTCTTACTTGTCTCTGTTCCTGTTATGTCAGTGTTGACTTACTTGGTTATCTAATTTACTTGGGTATCGTTCGTTACTACCCGTGTTCTCCCTTTATTGTTCCTACTATTTGTGTTTTGATTTCTCTCCGTTATTGATATTATCTCGTTATCTTTATCTCGATATTTTACTATCATATCTTGTTCATTTAATTTGACCAATAGGTGTCTTGACTGTTCCTCGTCACTGCCCCACCGAGGTTAGTCTTGATACTTACTGGGCACCGCTGTGGTGTGCTCATATTACACTTCTGTACATTTTTGTGTACAGATCCAGGTATTGATCGATAGTAGCTATGCGGGTCGTCGCGGTGGAGACTCACGGTAACCTGTTGCTGCGTTTGCAGGCCTCGGAGTCACCTTCGTTTGTATTTAGGTTCCATTGATTCCTTCTCGTTCTGGAACAGTGTTGTATTTATTTTGTATAACTACTCTTAGAAAGGCTTATGACTTGTACCATCGGTTTTGCGAATTGTGATTTATTGATAGTTATTTAATTTGAAGTAAATAAATGTTAATATTATTTCAGTACACGTTAGGCTTACCTAGTTTAGAGACTAGGTGCCATCACGACTCCTTCGGAGGGATTTTGGGTCGTGACATAAAGGTGCGAGAGTTAATAAAGCAATTTCAAACCTAGAAAGCTATACAAATACCAAGGGATGAAAATCCTGAAGCAGACGCTTTAGCTAATCTCGCATATGCGGCTGACTTGGCAAGTGATGCAAACGCTTCGGTTATTCATTTATTTCATTCAGCTCTCGACCCTGATAAAAATGAGGTAAATTTTAATAATTTAACGTGGGATTGGAGGAACGAGATTGTTGCTTTTTTGCAGTATGGAACCGTCCCTGATGACAAGAAAAAAGCCCATTCACTCCGAAAAAAGGCTGCTCGCTACTGTTTAAATCAAGGCAACCTATATCGTAAAATATTCGGTGGTCCCTTAGCTAGATGCCTCAGACCTTCTCAAACAGAGTACGTAATGAGGGAAATACACTAGGGGCATTGTGGAAGTCACGCCAGAGGAAGATCATTGGTGAGAACCTTAATCAGGAGAGGTTACTACTGGCAAAAAAAAGAAGAAGAAGAGGAAAGTTTCGTGGCCAAATGTGATAAATGTCAAAGGTACGGTAACAACATGCATAGACCCACATAATTATTACATCCGGTCATCGTACCATGGCCATTCATGAAATGGAGAATGGATATCGTGGGTCCATTACCACAAGCAAAGGGACAGGTAAAATTTCTGCTCGTACTTACTGATTATTTTACTAAATGGGTAGAGGCAGGTGCCTTCAAACAGGTACGAGAAAAGGAAGTCAAAGATTTTATTTGGCGAAACATCATCTGCCGATTCAACGTACCGAAGGAGATCGTATGTGATAATGGTCCTCAGTTTATAGGAGCTCAAATCACAGAATTTTTTCAAAGTTGGCAAATTAAAAGGATTACGTCCACACCTTATCATCCGGTAGGTAATGGGCAAGCAGAGTCAACAAACAAGGTTATTATCAATAATTTAAAGAAGCGTTTGGAAGAATCAAAAGGAAGTTGGCCAGACGTGCTACCTGGTGTTTTATGGGCATATCGCACAACAACAAAAACAAGCACAGGGGAAACACCATTTTCATTGGTTTACGGAGCTGAGGCTTTAATCCCAGTGGAGATAGGAGAACCAAGCACACGGTTCACACAAGCGACACAAGAATCTAATGATGAGGAGATGCGGGTCAATCTAAATTTACTTGAAGGAAGGAGAGAAGCTGCATTAATAAGAATGGCGGCACAAAAACAAGTCATACAACGATATTACAACAGGAAAGCACGCCTCAGATTCTTTAATGTTAGGGACTTCGTACTTAAAAAGGTTTTCCAATCTACAAAGGCAGCCAACGCGGGTAAACTAAGTCCAACTTGGGAAGGACCCTATAGAGTTCTTGCAGGAAAGGGAGCATATGAATTGGAGACAATGGATGGCAAAATAATACCTTCACATTGGAATGTTGTTCATTTAAAGAGATATTACTTCTAAGGAATACCCACGGTCAGGTATCACCATTTTTCATTTAATTTTTTGAATTGTTAAAATTTTACTAACAATTTTAGATGCTAGGCAATAAACTAACCCGTACTAAATGATGAGTCACGACATGTAAGGCACCCGGAATAAACTAAAATTCCTGGCCTAGGGTTACAATTATTCTGATAGAAATATAAACGGGTTAGGAAGTCTTCATCTAAAATCGCACCTCCGAGTCACGTATGTTTTTTCCTTTTCAGGAAAAGGACCAAAAGAGAGAAACAATCAAGTGCTCGAGGCTTCATACTTCAACACTCAAACACTTGGGGGACTAGATAATATACACGAGTATGTATAAAGAAGGCAATGAAGATTGAAGAGAAATCAAGCCTGAAAAAGTCAAGTGATATACACGAGTATGTATAAAGAAGGCAAAGAAGATTGAAGAGAAATCAAGCCTGAAAAAGTCAAGTGCAGAGTAAAAGTCACGAAGTCACGAGCCAAGGCTAATGAAAACCTTACTGTAGGTAGGGTAAAAGCTATGTACTTAAGTAGGTTATAAAGAAAAACCTTGTGTTTATTGTTCTGAAACGGGTTATAAAGAAAAACCTCGTATTTATTATTTTTTCTTAAAAATCTGTTACAAGAAAAACAGTTACGAGAAAGTAATAGATGTAATTCAAATACATGTAAAGCATTATTCAAAACTGGACAAAGTTCAAATAAAAAAAAACTTGTCAATGTTATTTCAAAAGAAACACGTGTGTTCCTATTTTTTTTATCGTACGATAACACCATTATGAAGTTAAGACGTCTTCTTCATTAAGTGTAGAAATATAAAAGGGCCCTCTTTTATAAAACTCATGTTTAAATTATTTAGTCATGAGATTGACAGTAGCATTTTCGAAAAACAAAAATGCAAACTATTCTATAAGTCCTTAAGAATAAAGGCAAGAATAGAATAAACAGAAGTCTAAGATAATAACATAAAAAAAAACTTCTTAAATACTTAAGACAAAGTACGAATTTAGTCATAAAACCACGAAATAGTTTATACAGATTGCCCCATAAAAGACTTGGGGACTTGTGTTCCAAAACCAACCCTCAAATGAAGTAAAGGGTTTGATTACAATTTCCTGAAATAAACCCTCAAATGAAGCCAAGGGTTTCTAACACAACTTTCCAAAGCGGTGCCTGCAAAAAAGAAGGAATTCAAGACGATGTAAATTTTTCACAAAGAAGATGTGGGAACTAAAGAAGATGCATCAACGACAACACGCTCAACTTGGACAGGAACATCAACAGTTACGGGTTGATCTTGATTCACAACAGTCAAATCAACTTGAGCAAGAGCATCAGCAGATGCGGTTTCAACATGGCCTGCAACAGTAGGTTCGATTGGGCTCGAAGAAGGTGCAATACCCGTATGAGCTTCGTCCACGGGAGCTTCAATCACGGGAGAAGGAAAGTCATGTGTTTGCCGAGCTTGTTCAATGGTCTCATTAACCTTAGCTAATTCTGACTCCAAGTCAAAGTTTTCTTGACCAGCTTCAATTAGGGTATCACGACGCGAATTCAAAAAAGCCCAACTTACCTCAACATCAAATTTTTCTTCAAGGATTTCATAATCCTTTTCCCAAGCAGCCACCTCATTCTTGAGCTCCTCATTTTAGGTCAAGGCAGAGTTATAAGAAGCTTGAAGAGAAACAAGAGATCTCTCTAAAGCGCGTACCTTATCAGCAGAGACTCGAAGCTCTTCTTGTGCTTGAGTTAAGTTTTTCACGAGCTCTCCAGCATAAACTTCTTTTTGATTCAGCAGAGCCTTCAACGCCCTGTTCTCTTCGCTAGCCTTAGATAGCTGTTCTGAAAAGGAGGATTCAAGGCGTTCTTTTTCTTATTCTGCTTGGTTCAAGGAAGCCTTGGTAACCGCTAGCTCCGAAGTTAATACTCGCACTTGCTGCTCTAAGGTACTCTTGATCTCTTGTAAATTCTCCATGTCTATTTGAGCACTGTCAAATTATTCCTTCCAATTGACTGCTTCCAACTGAGAATCACGTGTAACCTTTTCTGAATCACGTGCTACCTTCTCCAAGAGGGAGATTCTATTCATCAGTTCAGTGCCGATAAGATTGGCCTAAGAAAAAAGGAAGGGAAATAAGAATCTCGAAGATAGAAATTTTTACAAAGTAAAGAAGAGAAAGAAAGGAAATACCTTCAAAGTGGCATGCACTATGTCATTCATTAAAGTCAGGCTGTTATAGCTCTCTAGTTTTGCTTTCTCGATTGGGCCAATTAAAGGCTCGAGCCAAACGTCAGCTTGACCTGACTTCCTTAAGAGGCTGCTATCAGCAGGAACTTCAATAGTTACGCTCCTCATAGCAGTATTTCTACTCGAAGAACCCACCTCTGTATGGTGAACGATAGGTGGGGGAATTATCAAAGGAGGAGCGGTGGAAGGAGTAAAAACAGTAGAGGGAGGAACAAAAACAGTTGAGGTAGGTAAGGAAAGAATCACAGGCGCGAGAGTAGAAAAGGAAGATAAGGGAAGTTTATCTAAAACAGGCCCTAAATTTCCACTACTAAAACCACTGATAAAAAGTTTATCAATAGACTCATGAGTATCGTGAAGAGTGACGTCATCATCAGGAATAGCAATTGGGGCATCAACAGGCTCGGGAAGAGGTAGACGAGGTGAAACTTCAGCTTTGTCATCTGAGACGATACGTCTTCTAGCTCGTGGTCTCGTCACCAGGGAGCCTCCTTCATCTTCTTCTTCTGAGTCTTCTTCCTCAGACGCTTTTCTTTTTGCAGAAGAAGAACCCAAGACTATTTCTCGGGCTGAAGAGGTACAAGTACCCAAAGAGACACGAGAGGCTGCAACTGCCTCAGCAGTAACCCCTCAAATAGCAAATCCTGATAAAAAGAAGGATCAAAGTTAGAACAATAAAAGTAACTATTTATATACGTGAAAGATAAAATAGAAACTCTTACCGTGAGTTTTTACTTTCCAACCGTAACGGTTGGAAAAGTTTTTCCATGACCTACCCTCCATGGGAACGGCCCTCAACAATTTTTCTACCCAACCATGGTTGCTGAGAAAAGAAAAGAAGCGACATTAGAGAAATTAATAAGCTTGAAAGGAAAAGGCACGAGAAAGATATGACACTTACGTGCAAAGTTCCACTTCTCAGGGAAGGGAATGTTATCTTCACCCACTAAACCAGCAGTGGGGGCAGCAACAAACCGAACATACCAACCACGGTCTTTATCATCTTCGGGGCTTACTAAAACCCTCTTGCTCCTGGCTGCTAGGGTAAAAAAACCATTACGGAAAAGCCTAGGGGAGTAGAGGTGAATTAGGTGGGGGAAAGTATAGCCAACATCTGCCCTGTTGGCGAGGTGCCTCAAGCAGGCAACAACACTCCAAACAATTGGACCAATTTGACCCAAACAAACGTTGAAAAAACGGCAAAAATCTAGAATGACCGGGTCAATGGCTGGTTTAAACCCTAGAGTGAAAGGGTATGTATAAACAATGGATAATCCAATCATGTAGGAAGTGATCCTCTGATTTAGATTAGGAATGATAATGGGAAAATCATCACTCCAGTGACAGTCCTTACGAACTATAGGAGCTAGAATTTCTGTAATTTGAGTAGGGAGAGCATCGACACGATCTAAAGTGGCAACCTGGTTCCTAATAGATTCCCTATCATGATGAAAAGATAGCTCTGTTGGGACTATCTCTTCAACTAAAGGCTCACGTAAAGGTTCAGAGGGTTCTTTGTTCCTAGAAGAAGACCTGTGAGAAAAGGAACCTCTAGTTCTAGAAGAGGGACCAGAACTAGAAGAAGACGTGGATGTGTTATCACCGCGAGCAGACCCTAAGCTACGAAGGCTACCACCTCTTCTATGCCTAATGGGGGCATTGGGGAAGTTATCTAAAATAGGAGTTCTCCTAGGGTTAGGGTTTGATGAAGTCATGGCGAAGAAGATTGAAGTGAAGAAGAAGTGAATAGAGATTTGAAGAATTGAAGTGTTCAATACGCTTTATGTGGTAAAAGACAAGAAAAAAAGAAGTTATATTTATACTGATTGATAGCCGGCAAAAGGAAAAAGTACAATGATTGAAGGACCATAATAATGATAACTGACACTTCGTGAATAGGGATGCCGAAAAGAAATCCTAAGAAAGTGCTGCAAAGCTGTAGAGCTAATAAGAGGATGACACGTGTAAAAACGCATTAAATGGAAGTGACAATTGAAGCGTTAATTTTGTTAGAGCATTAATGGTGACAAAAATTCTCTTTTAATGAAATCCACTTCCCAAATATTCAACTGATGAATAAATGGAAAGTGGGGGGACTATCTGTATTGGGAAAAATTATATTTATATATAAAGGTGACGTGTCAAGACACGTGGATTGGTCAAATGGTAAAAGAATTGCAATTAGCCAAGAGTCATGAGGTGCAACAGGCTCGAGCAGAGAAAGAGGAGGAGGCAGGGGCAATCAGACAAATAACTCGGCGCCCGTAACTATTTATGTCATTTATATCCGAGAATCAGAAGGAATGAATCTGACAATAGAAAAGAGTACAGATACAGCATTTCATGGGTATTAAATGTTGAATACGTTAGAGAATATGTTTTAAATTTAATGATTCTGTAACGTAACATTCAATGTCTTTAATTACTCATAATAGCCTCATTATGAGAAAAACGTATATTTCCAAAGGTATCTATAAAAAGGAGATGTATGATCAGTTGTAAGGACACGAAATACTATTGGAATAGTCATTGATTTATTTGTTTCTCTTGATTATCATCTTGCTATCCAGAATTACTCCTTTTCAGTCATTTTCTTGATTATCAGTAACCCGAGTTCTTCTAAATTCTAGCTTTGACTAAAATTCCATTTTTGGTTAAACACTTTTAAGGCCTCAAAAGTGACTTAAAGTCATCGATGTGGGAACCCCCACATATACAAACTAACTATGTCTAACAAGACCGAGGCCTATGAAAAGATTTAAAATTTTTGAGGTCTTGTGATGATTTTTTACTGATAAGGGCAAGATACTACATAGTTATGATGTAATGACGAAAGCCAAAGAAAATAAAAGACAAGAATGTGACGATCCGTGCTTTGGAAGGCAACACAATTGGCCATCGAAGTTGCTACCAAGTCGGCGGTCGCGTTCTAATGTCTTATTTCTATATGGCATACACCATCCGAGCCTCCAAAAATATTTTTAAATCATTTTAAAAAGGTATTTTCCTATAATATTTAAAATTATTTTTTAAAAAACTTTTTCCTAAAACCTTTTTTGAAAAACAATCTTTAGTAAAAACAAAAACATTTCAAATCAATTTCAAGAACAATTTTCCAAAAATATTTTAAAACAAAAACCATTTCAAAAATATGTCATTCTATTAGTGTGATTCATACATATTATTTTACTAATAATTTAATTCTCTTGTCTTGCGAGGTACTATTACGTGGAGTCACTTTCGGAAGACGACACTTGGAAATGAAACCTACCCCGCCAAATCCCCGCTTCGAACTTCCCGTTTTCGGATGTACCTAAAACGTAAAGTATAGTAAAAATCGTAGATAGAGTTTGTGTTTGCTTGCTTACTTTGATATTGCTTATTTGCTAAACACTTAGATAATTGCATCTAGTTAATAATCGGAGTAAATTGCCATACTGTGTGTCAAATAATTCTTGAAGTGTGCATGAGATGTTGAATCTATTTTATGATGTGGTTAATTAATTTAGGACCGGTGTATACCTAACTGTGATGACCCGATCGGTCGTTTTTAGCTTCTGCACTTTGCTCTCCGGTTCCCGGGCTTGACTAGCCCCGTGTGATGTATTACGACTTATGTAAATCGTTGGTTTTGGTCTTTAGGGTAATCAGAATGAATTTGGAAGAACGATTCCCAGTTTGAAGCTTGAAATTTGAAAGACTTGACAAAGATTTGACTTGCTTGTATATGATCTCGGATCGGAATATTTAGGATTTGTTTAGCTCCGTCAGGTGATTTGGGACTTAGGAGCGTGATTGGAATGCATTTTGGAAGTTCGTGGAAGCTTTAGGCTTGAATTGGCGAAATTGAGATTTTGGCGTTTTCCGGTTGATAGGTGAGATTTTGATATAGGGGTCAAAATGAAATTCCAAAAGTTGCAGTAGCTCCGTTGTGTCATTTCTGACGTGTGTGCAAAATTTCAGTTCATTTGGACATGGTTTGGTTGGGTTTTAGATCAAAAGCGTAATTTGGAAGTTCTTGAAATTCTTAGGCTTGAATCCGATGTGATTTTGGCATTTTAATATTTTTTTGAGCGTTCCGAAGGTTGGAACACGTTTGAATGAGGTTATGGGTATGTTGGCATGTTTGGTTGAGGTCCCGAGGGCCTCGAGTGAGTTTCGGGTGGTTAAACGGACCAATTTTGGACCTTGGACTTGGCAGTTTTTGCTGGTTTTGTGTTGCAGACGATTTGTGCTTCGCGTTTGCGGTCGGGTACTCATGTTCGCGAAGGGTGTTTTCTGAGGCGGCTAATTTTGCCTTCGCGTTCGCATTTTGTTTGTCGCGTTCGCGATGTTGTGACGTTTTATTCTTCGCGTTCGCGAGGCCTGTGTCGCGTTCGCATAGAGTAAGTGAGAACAGATGGGGTCCCAGCCTACTGTGCTTCGCGTTCGCGCAAGGATGTCGCGTTCGCGATGGTCTGGAAAAGCGGATGCTTCGCGTTCGCTAGCTGAAGGTCGCATTCGCGAAAGGGGAATTTATGGTCGGATTATTGTGCTTCGCGAACGCAAGGCTTTGACCCCGTTCGCGAAGAAGGTTTTTGATGCCTGGGCAGAATGTTTGAATAGCCATTGTCCGCGATTTTGGGGCTATCTTTCATCATTTTTGGGCGATTTTGGAGCATTTTGAGAGGATTTGAAGAGGATTCAAGATATAACACCTGGAGGTAAGATTTGTGAACTCAATACTCAATCCTATGTAGATTCTTACTTGTTTAATCATGAAATATGTGGAAATTAAAGCCTATAATTGGGGAATTAGAGCTTAAATTTGGAGAGTGTAAATTGGGAATTTGAAGGGGCAATTGAGGTCAGATTTTGATGTTCTTGGCATGTATAGACTCGTGTGAGGACAAGGATTCTATTGATGTGACTTTTGTCGAATTCCGAGACGTGGGCCCAGGGGCCGGGTTTGAGCAATTTCGGGATTTTTTTATGTGAATTGGATATTTTTGAGTGGGCTTCGTTCCCTTAGCACATTTTAATGATTATGTACTGATTGTGGCTAGATTTGGAGCGTCTGAAGGTCGATTCATGCGGGCAAAGGCATCACGGGCTAGAGTTTTGACGGGATCGAGGTGAGTAATGATTGTAAATGATGTTCTGAGGGTATGACACCCTGGATTGCACATCGTTGTGCTATATTGAGGTGACGCACACGCTAGATGACGAGCATGAGGTCGTGCACTGTTGGGGATTATGATGCAGTCCATCCCAAATGATTGTTTTACTGCGTATTTGATTGAAAATTAATTGCTATCATCATATTTTGGGCTGAATGCCATATTTGGGCCTCGTGCCAACTATGTGAATCCTTCGGGGATTTTTACTGATATTTCCTCACTGTTTTGACTTTGAACTTGAACTCAGTCATTCAATATTCTACTGTTTTCAAAAATTCAACCACGTTTACTCTGCTTTAACACTTGAAATGATATTTCAAATAATATTTTGGGCTGAGCATCATGTTTTACTGTTGCCCGAGTGGCTTATGTGATTTTGACTGAGTAAGGCCGAGGGCCTGTGTTGTGAGGATATCATTTGGGGTCGGGCTGCACGCCGCAACGGTGATACACTGTCATTGATTTGAAGCCGAGGGCCTGAGACATGTACGCCAAGAGGTGGCTTGATTGATATGAGGCCGAGAGCCTAGTGATGACGCCACGAGATGGCTTGATATTGCGCTTGGGCCGTAAGGGGCCCCTCTAGGAGTCTGCACACCCCCAGTGAGCGCGGGTACCCATTGTGATGTGAGATATAGCCCGAGGGGCTGGTATTGTTCCATGTGATTGCCTGAGGGGCTAGTATTGTTCTGAGATATTACCCAAGGGGCGGAGTTGTTGACATTGCGCCCGAGGGGCGAACCTTAAGTGCTTATCTTTCTTACTTGCCTGTCATTTACCTGTTAAATTGTGTATTTGTGCCCGAGGGACAGATTTTCTGTGGATATCTACACTAATCGCTTCGCATTCAATTGCGTAACTGTTGAAAAAGTCATTTTTAAAGAAGTTTAAACTGAGCTAAGATGCTTTAAGAGATTTCTCAGCTTCATTGCTTTCTTACTGGTTTTGTACTGCTTCTATACAACATGTTGATGCACTTTTTGTGATTTCTTATCACTCAGTCTTTAGTTATGATTATTACTCACTGAGTCGGAGTACTCACTTTACTCCCTGCACCTCGTGTGCAGATTCAGGTATTTCTGAACCCGGTAGCGGGTATTGGTTGTTTAGAGGCAGAGTCATTGGAGTTTAGCAAGGTAGCTGCCGGCGTTCGCAGCACTGCTTTTCTCCCTCTTTATTTCATTAGTCTGTATTTAGTATATTTCACACTTTTCAGTTGTATTTAGACCCCAGTAGATGCTCATGACTTGTGACACCCCGATGTCGAGCTGTATTAATTTCCGCATTTGTTTTATTTTGCTAAATCTGTACTTGTTGGGGATTTACCCTTATAAATGACTTAAATTGACTTATTAAACTGTTCAAACTGAATTTGGAAATTGTGTCGGCTGACCTTGTCTTCACGAGAGGCGCCATCACGACCGGGTCCGGTTTGGGTCATGACAAGTTGGTATCAGAGCCTAGGTTACATAGGTCTCACGAGTCATGAGCAGGTTTAGTAGAGTCTCGCGGATCGGTACGGAGACGTCTGTATTTATCCTCGAGAGGCTGCGGAACCTTTAGGAAAAAAAACATCATATTCTTTGAATTCTTATCGTGTGTCCTTGATTCAGCTTGAAATGTAACTCTTTGGATTCTTTCCACGCGTTCGTATGCGCGCATGAGCGCTCAGTATCAGATATGCATCGAAGGCTTGTGATTCCCTGATCGAGGGGCGAGATGTGATCTCCGTGTGTTGATGTTGGGCCAGTCTGGAAAACTAGAGGCCGGATTGCTACCTATAGCTTGAGCCCTGAGCTGTTGATTGCGTGAGCACGAGTTTCTGGATCTACATGTGTTGTTGTGTCCCAATTGAGGGAAGTAATGACTGGATAGTTATGTGATGAGGGTGATGTGGCTGCGAGATGTATTCATATGATTTGGAAATGACGAGAAGGGTCTGCTGGAGGATAGAAGAACTATTAGGTGCTTGATTTCCATCTTGATTTGAGGTATAGCCCCGAGTTATAGGTGCGTGGAGAATCTTTTCATGCTTCCTAGTTTGGAGTGAAGTAAATTTTATGTTGCGGTATGAGTTCAAACTCAGGAAGACTAAGTGACTGTGTAATGTTTATGACGGTGGAAGGTATACAGAAATGTTAGTTGGAGGCAAAGCAGGTGGGTTATCTCCTGCGGAGCGTTCTGAGGTTGTGTGATCCTTACGTTGTCGGTTAGAAGATCTTATTTACAAGTGAAATATATGTGTTGAAATTTAAAGTTGGGTCGCTTAAGAGAGTGGGCTTGACTGTTGCAAGGATGAATACGAGATTTGCAGAAGATTTAAAGTACCAAATGGTATGCGTTTCACGAGCTTATGAAGGATTGAGTTTAATCTCACTATAGTATTATGGCAACAATAGAGTATATGAGTTATGAGTTATTGTGTATGTTTTGGTCTATGGCTTCGAGCCATGTGGGGGAGTCTGCTATGGATTAGGCGATTGCACGGTTAGGTGCTATGTTGGTTCCAGTTTGAGGCGTGCTAGTGAGTCAGTTATGGCTTACGGAGATTGAGATCGAGGGTGGCTCGAGTAGAGGAAATTTTTGACAAGGTTATATTATGCTTCATAGGTGTATGAGTATCCGGGATGTCTTGAGTGGTTCTCGGTAAGGGTGTGCGGTGCATAAAATAGGAAGTTTACATTCTGCAGTGTCAGAAGTTCGAGGCACAGGTTCTTCGGTTCTTTTGATCGGGCTAATTGCAGTTCAGGTAGAGTGGATGACTCTAGAGAATGGTTCTAATGTGTTCAAAATTTTACATGTAATAATTGGAGACTTTCAGGGTGTACTTGTGGCTAGAAACTGAGGTTTTGCATTTGGAGGGTGTCAAGACTTGTGTCATTTCTATATCGATTATGGGATTCTATACATCAATATTAGGAAGGTAATGTCCTCAGATTCGTAGGAAGTTTTTTCAGGGTAGGTATTTTGAATGTGGTGCTTTTGGGGAACATTTAAAAGAGTATTCAACGGGTTGTGAGCCTTAGACTGTGTGGTATTATGCTTGGGTCTCGTGTGGTGAGTCATGGTTGAGTAATTGTGAAGTTATAGCAATAAGCAGTATCAGGTTTAAGGTAAATCAGAAGGAAACTCGGATAGATGTGATAGTTGGTAGTATGCCGAATCAGTATGGCAAGGATATGATTAGTTCTTTGGATGTTTACGAGGTAATAGGCTTCTACAAGTGTTTCGCGGCAATGCTCTTAGGTTTTAGTGGCCTGCGTTGCTTGGTTGAGTTAGAAGGATTCAGTCATGTCAGGTTTGGTTTTGTCAAATAGGGAGGCGGAGAGTTCTTGATGATTTCTACTGTGGTTAAAGATGCATATTTTAGTGTAAGAAGCATGGAATGTGTAGTGATTTTTCTTCTGAATGGGAGCAAGGGAAAGTTCTTGGTTGGTTGAGTACATAGTTGCTTATGGATCGGAAGGGATATGAATTTCTCATGTTATCCTAGGATGGTATGGTATATGCGGTATGTTGTGGAGGATTGAGATTTGCATGTGCAAGGTTACGGTTCAGTTCTGAAAGGAAGGTCATAAAACTCTTAGGCAGCGGGCAGCTCCAGATAAATAGAGACATGAGCTTCAGATGATTAGGGAAATGATCTTCAGATGATTAAGGAAATGGTATTGCTAGTTGGGGTGATTTGACAAGGGTATATGTTTCAGAAAAAGGCAATGTGATTAAGTCGAGGGTAGTTCGGTAGTATTGCGGCACTTTCTTGTTCGATTGACTGCTGATATTAGGGTTCGCTGGGTGGCACGGAAGAATCATTAGAGGTGTGTTGTATAGTCGGACGGTGGAATTGGGATCGGATATGGTGATTCGTGTGCTATATGGATTTGGATACTGGGAGTTCTCATAAACATGTTATGTTGTGGTTGTGGGTCGCGTGTATTGGCACTGTGTAGTGACTATCGGGGTTTTGAGACCCGAGTGGATCTTTTGCTGCTTGGTATGTTAGGATTAGAGGGATATTGGGTATAGACTGGTTGTCTCCGTGTCATGTCATTCTGAACTATTGCGCTAAGGCGGCGATGTTGGACATGCCGTGAATGCCACGGATTGAGTGGCGAGGTTCGACGGATTATGTTCTTAGCAGGGATAGTTTTATATTTCGAAGACCTAGTGGATGGCTGGGAAGGATTGTCTTTCTTATTTGGGATTTTGTGATGGATGTCAGTGTAGAAACTCCTACCATTGATTTAGTTCCGGTGGTGAGGGACTTTTCGGATGTGTTCTTGTGGCCGGGCATGTCGCCGGGCAGGGTGGTTGATTTCGGTATTGATTTGATGCCAGGCACCGTATCGTCTGGCACCGACAGAGTTAAAGGAGTTGAGGGAGCAGCTTCAGGGTTTCCTTGATAAGGGGTCTGTTGGCAGGCCAATGTGGATGCGTGTTCTAACTTGAGTCAGCTTGGTTGGCTCCGAGTTGTAATGTTGAGGGATGTGTTGATTCAATTGTTATTGAGCTTATCAGTAATCTGGGGAGATCTATGAGTTACCTTTCTGTGTTTCGAGGCGTTATGATTTGTTGGTTATAGGCACATATGGTGCAGTTCTATTGGGGTTTCATAGTGGAAGTCGAGCGGGGAGAGTAATTGGGTGTTGCTCGGTGAATGGCGTATCGGTTATGTCCTTTCGGGTTTGTGTGGTGTATGTTATTTGCTTCACTGTGGGTATGATGATTTGCTTTGGTGCCAGATATCAAATTGCGCGTGGTTGTCGATTTCGAGCATAGTGACTTGAGGTGTTTCATGTGGACCAGTTTTTGGGTAGGGTCGCGCATTGCAGAGAAGTTATGTGGAGGTATGACTCTTCGGGTTAGATTCGCGTATTCTGTTTCTACGACGTGTGATGTGTTCTCAGCATTTTGTTGTGGTGGTACTGGTGAGTTGGTGGTACAGTCTCTTTCGTTCGAGTCGTCTTCATGATTGGATTACTTCAGATTTTTGTTTATTGGTGCATGGATTGCATGAGTTGGGGCTTTAGATTGTATTGATGTGTCGTGTCACCAGAGTAGTGGTGTTGGATTAGATGAGATCGTCGGGATCTGAAATGAGTACAAATTGATTCGATTTCAGCATGTTGGAAGGATAATATCGAGGTTTGGCTCAGAAATTTGCTATGGTCTTTGCCATTGGAGAAGTGGCTTCATGAATGGTTGATCTGAGAAATGGTTATGGCTTATTGCGTGTTTCATTTATCATTGGCAGTATATGAAAGTGTTGGAATGAGACTTTAGTTGATAAGAGGTTTTCTATCGGTATTCAGTTGTTGTGTGCAGCTGCTACGATTAGAAGTTATCGCTGCAAGCGTTTGAGTTACGTGGTATATCATGTAATTGCACCTGAGGTTGCAGGTATGGGTTATTACAGCTTGTTCGGGCTTATTCACAGTATAAATGTGAGATTCTGATCTCATTGAAGATTTCAGAAGTGGAAATGTGGTTCTATGGTTTATGGGCTAGACTGGATTGTGAAATTTCAGTTTCTATGTGTTATCAGACCTATATGAGATAGGGTGACGTGGGATCACCCTCGGGTATATGCATGTAAAGTTATTCGGCGATTGGTTGGATTTTGTAACAACTCCGGGCACGTTCGAGCACGAACGTATGTTTACGTGGGGGAGGATGTGACGACCCGACCGGTCGTTTTGAGCTTTTGCACTTTGCTCGCAGGTTCTCGGGCATGAATAGCCCCGTGTGATGTATTATGACTTAAGTAAATCATTGGTTTTGGCCTTTAGGGTAATCATAATGAATTTGGAAGAACAGTTCCCAGTTTGAAGCTTGAAATTTGAAAGGTTTGACCAAGATTTGACTTGTTTGTATATGATCTCGGATCAGAATTTTTACGATTTGGTTAGCTCTGTCAGGTGATTTGGGCCTTAGGAGCGTGATCGGAATGCATTTTAGAAGTCCGTGGAAGCTTTAGGCTTGAATTGGCGAAATTGAGATTTTGGCTTTCCCGGTTGATAGGTGAGATTTTGATATATGGGTCGGAATGGAATTCCAAAAGTTGTAGTAGCTCTGTTTTTTCATTTGTGATGTGTGTGCAAAATTTCAGCTCATTCCGACATGGTTTGGTTGGGTTTTTATCAAAAGCGTAATTTGGAAGTTCTTGAAATTCTTAGGCTTGAATCCGATGTGATTTTGGTGTTTTGATGTTGTTTTGAGTGTTCCGAAGGTTGGAACAAGTTTGAATGAGGTTATGGGGTATGTTGGCATGCTTGGTTGAGGTCCTGAGGGCCTCGGGTGAGTTTCGAGTGGTTAAACGGATCAATTTTGGACCTTGGACTTGGCAGTTTTTGCTGGTTTTGTGTTGTAGACGATTTGTTCTACGCGTTTGCGGTCGGGGACTGGCGTTCGCGAAGGGTGTTTTCTGAGGCGGCTAATTTTGCCTTCGTGTTCGCGTTTTGTTTGCCGCATTCGCGATGTTGTGACATTTGATTCTCCGCGTTCGCGAGGCCTGTGTCGCGTTCACATAGAGTAAGTGAGAACAGATGGGGTCCCACCCTGCTGTGCTTCGCGTTCGCGCAAGGATGTCGCTTTCGCGACGGTCTGGAAAAGTGGACGCTTCTCGTTTACTAGCTAAAGGTCGCGTTCCCGTAACGGGAATTTATGTTCAGTGGATTTTTGTGCCTCTCGAACACGAGGCTTTGAACGCGTTCGCGAAGAAGGTTTTTGATGCCTGGGCAGAATGTTTAAATAGCCATTGTCCGTGATTTTGGGGCTATCATTCTCAATTTTTGGGCGATTTTGGAGCTTTTTGAGAGGATTTGAAGAGGGATTCAAGATATAACAGCTGGAGGTAAGATTTGTGAACTCAATGCTCAATCCTATGTTGATTCTTACCTGTTTAGTCATGAAATATGTGGAAATTAAAGCCTAAAAATTGGGGAATCAGGGCTTGAATATGGAGAGTGTAAATTCGGAATTTGAAGTGGCAATTGAGGTCCGATTTTGATGTTCTTGGTATGCATAGACTCGTGTGAGGACGAGGATTCTATTGATGTAACTTTTGTCGGATTCCTAGACGTGGGCCCGGGTGCCGGGTTTGAGCAATTTCGGGATTTTTGATGTGAATTGGACATTTTCGAGTAGGCTTCGTTCCCTTAGGATATTTTAATGATTATGTACTGATTATGGCTAGATTTGGAGCATCCAGAGGTCGATTCGTGCAGGCAAAGGCATCGCAGGCTAGAGTTTGGACCGGATCGAGCTGAGTAATGATTGTAAATGATGTTCTGAGGGTATGGAACCCCGGATTGCACATCGTTGTGCTATATTGAGGTGACACACATGCTAGATGACGAGCGTGGGGTTGTGCACTATTGGGAATTGTGACGTAGTCCATCCTGAATGATTGTTTTACTGCGTATTTGATTAAAAACTAATTGTTAGCATCATGTTTTGGGTTGAATGTCATATTTGGGCCTCGTGCCAACTATGTGAACCCTTCGGAAATTTTTATTGATATTTCCTCACTATTTTGACTTTAAACTTGTACTCAGTCATGCTATATTCTACTGTTTTCTAAACTCAGCCACGTTTACTCTGCTTTAACACTTGAAATGATATTTCAAATAATATTTTGGGCTGAGCATCATGTTTTACTATTGCCCGAGTGGCTTTTGTGATTTTGACTGAGTAAGGCCGAGGGCCTGTGTTGTGAGGATATCTTTTGGGGCCGGGCTGCACGCCGCAACGGTGATACACTGATATTGATTTGAGGCCGAGGGCCTGAGACATGTACGCCACGAGGTGGCTTGATTGATATGAGGCCGAGAGCCTAGTGATGTCGCCACGAGATGGCTTGATATTGCGCTTGGACCGTAAGGGGCCCCTCCAGGAGTCTGCACACCCCTAGTGAGCGCGGGTACCCATTGTGATGTGACATATAGCCCGAGGGGCTGGTATTGTTCCATGTGATTGCCCGAGGGGCAGGTATTGTTCTGAGATGTTGCCCGATGGGCGGATTTGTTGACATTGTGCCCGAGGGGCGAACCTTATGTGCTTATCTTTCTTACTTGCCTGTCATTTACCTATTTAATTGTGTATTTGTGTCCGAGGGGCGGATTTTTCTGTGCCTATTTGCACTAATCGCTTTGCATTCAATTGCGTAACTGTTGAAAAAGTCATTTTTAAAGAAGTTTAATCTGAGCTAAGATGCTTTTAGAGATTTCACAGCTTCATTGCTTTCTTACTGGTTTTGTACTGCTTCTATACAGCATGTAGATGCATTTTTCGTGATTTTTTACTTCAGTCTTTAGTTATGATTATTACTCACTGAGTCGGAGTACTCACTTTACTCCATGCATCTCATGTGCAGATTCAGGTATTTCTGAACCCAGTAGCGGATATTAGTTGATCGGAGGCAGAATCATCGGAGTTTAGCCAGGTAGCTGCCGGCGTTCGCAGCACTGCTTTTCTCCCTCTTTATTTCATTAGTCTGTATTTAGTACATTTCAGACTTTTCAGTTGTATTTAGACCCCAGTAGATGCTCGTGACTTGTGATACCCCGATGTCGGGCTGTATTCATTTCCGCACTTGTTTTATTTCGCTAAATCTGTACTTGTTGGGGATTTATCCTTATAAATGACTTAAATTGACTTATTGAACTGTTTAAACTGAATTTGGGAATTGTGTCGGCTGGCCTTGTTTTCACGAGAGGCGCCATCACGACCGGGTCCGGTTTGGGTCGTGACACTAACTAATAAGATTAGTCATATCCATAAAAATGAAAACATGTCTTCTTCTTGCAAAAAATAAAATAAATAATTTTTTTTTGTGTCTTAAAATTATATGAATACATTTTCGAACCACTTTATGTATAAAATTGTTCTTTAATTGACACATTTAAGTAGGGAGTTGTAGTTGGACTATCATACTATTCTTGAGAAAACTTAGGCCTTGTGGTCATTCAGGTTTGGCTCACATAATTCTGTTCCCAGACCATGACTCTAAAAAATTGTCGTCAAATGATAATTCATTGTTAGCACAAATATTTTTCTTGTATTGATAAAATAATTGCTTATGTCACAAGTATTTTGATACAACTTTTCTATACCATGTTCATTCATTATTCATCAAATTAATTCTTTTAGTTTATCCATTGTCTACTAAGATTGTTTAAGGGTTATTTTTTTCCACTCTTACCAATCGTTTAGAGTAAATTTCTATCCTAGCTTTTCACTTAAATGGTAAATCTTTGCACATAATTCAAAATCTTCCAAAATTTAACCTTTAATTGATATTCATTTAGTTAATTTATAAACATTCCACATATCACTGCATTATATCATATATTTTCATTCCTTTAACACTTATTCATTCATGTTAATATTTTCACAGATTGTTTCTTTGGTCAAATTACTTCATTCAAAGTTTTTGTCTTCAAATCGTAAGTAGATTCTTTTAATCTGATTCTTGCGAAATTCAAATTTTTGTTTAAATACTTTGAGCCGATGTGTATTCTTGAAGCACAATTCTTTTATATTATTCAACTCACACTACGATAGGATTCTTTAATATATTTTTAATACTTTTCATACTCCATTTTTAATACTTTTCATACTCCATCTTGTTGCATATTTTGGTTACATATTTAATTATTCTTTGTCTAAATTACTTTTCACACTTACTCTATTCTTTCAAAACACAACTCTTTGTACACTTCATATATTCTATACAATTCGATATACCTTGATCATTTCGTTTTCAAAACACAAAGTCAATGGCATGCTTTATTTGCACATGATCTATTATGTATTTAAATATTCATATGGGTACATGTTAATCACCATCTTATTTAAATATTCATATGGGTACATGTTAATCACCATCTTATTCATATGGGAATCACATTTTGAGGATCTTGAGTAATGCTTAACGCCTTTCCCTTGTGATAACTTGAACCCTTACCTAGAATCTCAACGATTTCGAAGACCATAATCAAATCTACATTACATAGTGTATGTCACGATCCAAAATCTGACTAGTCGTGACGGCACCTAACCCTCGATATTATATGCTTCTACCCAACTGTTCTGCCTCATTTCTTGTTCTAAACAATCCCAAAACTAGCTTTTGATGCCTCCAATGGATTCCTCATAAAATTCCTGTCAAGTTAGGCTTTTGAATCACTCCATTTGACCTTATAATGAAGGAGATATGTTGGTTTCAATATTTGAAAATAGTGCAGATTTTTAAATTTGAATTCAGTGGCAATTTCGTAATTAATCTGAAAATCTGGCAACAAAATTCTTAGTAAGATGACCATAAATTCCTCATACGATGTCAAAACTTGATGATTCCAGTTGGTATGATTCCAAAATTACGATACGGATGTAATGCCCCAATCAAAACAAAAATTGGAGATCAATTGCTTAATGTGCTACCATTTATGCTTGAAGAAACGACGTCGAAACATAAAAAACGAGCGCAACACAACCCAAACCTATCCAAAACTCACCCAAGCCCCTCGGGACCCCGTCAAACTTACCAACAAGTCCAATAACATACTCGAGGCCTCCATAACAACATTAAAACCATGAATCGCACATCAAATCGAACCTAATAAACTTTGAATCTTTCAACTCCCAAAACTCGTGTCAAACCTTATCAAATCAACTCAGAATAAACTCAAATTTTGAACACATGTCCCAAACGGCATAACAAAGCTATTCCAATTCCCGGAACCACAATCCGAACCCGATATCATCTAGGTCAACTTCCGATCTAACTTATGAACATTCCAAACCTTCAAATTTCCAACTTTCTCCAAATAGTGCCAATACCTTCTAGAAATATCCAAATGCATATCCGGACATACGCCTAAGTCCAAAATAACCATTCGCACCTAACGGAATCATCAAAACTATGATCTGAGGTCAAGTACTAAAAAGTCAAACTTGGTCAACTCTTCCAACTTAAAGCTTCCTAGTTGCGAATCATTCTTCCAAATCAATTCCGAATAACCTGAAAACAAAAATCGATGATTCACACAGGTCATAATACATCATACGATGCTGATCAAGACTTCAAATAGCTGAACGGAATGCAAATGCTCAAAACGACCCGCTAGGTTGTTACATTCCCCTATTTAAACATACGTTCGTCCTCGAACGTGCCAAGAGTCGTTCCAAAGCCATTAATTCGCTGTGTAACCTTACCATGCACATACCCGTGGGTTATTCCATGTCACCCCAATCAATGTAATCCTGGCAACACATCATAACTGAAGATCATTACCTTATCCTTAGTCTGTAAGCCTTAAAACCCAATTTCCAACATCCGGAATTCCTTACAAGACCCGAATCACGCATCTACACACTGTATGAGTTTGAACATGCTGCATCAAGCCATAACCATAACCCAAGATGTAATCACATGATATATCACACAACTCGCATACTCGTATCAATAATTCTCGATCACAGTAGCTGCTCAAAACAAACCCACTACTGGTAATAAACCTCATATTAAATAGAGCCTCGCTCTAAAACCTTCGTACACTGCCGATGATGAAAGAAACATACAGAAACTCATAACCACTCATCAAATAAACAGGTCATGGAGCCCTCCCTTGTCCGTCAAGAACCAAGGCCAAATCCTAAGCCGACTTTCGATATTATTCCTCCATACCTACCGTAATAAAATCCGATAGCATCCATGCTAGGTCCAACGATCCCATTTCATCAATACCGCCACTCTATTGACATGCCACTCCGATACAACCCTAAGCCACAAACCGTGCAATCCGTGCACCAATATGCAACAATTCAAATGCACCCAAAATGAAAAATGACTCAAATGAGAGAACCGTTCTGCAAGCTCAACAAGTACCACCACAACCGCAATACTTTGAACCTATCATACATAGTAGAACCAAGACACACGAATCTAACACCAAGGATAATCTCCCAACATAACTCCGCTACAATGCGTGTTCCCATCCAAACACATGTCCATATGAAATACCTCAAGTCACAATGGTCAAAATCAGCAACCACGCGCAATTTGACATCAAGTTACCGAAGTGAATGACCATAATCATGGAGAAGCAATTAATACAATATACCACAACCCGGAAAGACCATAACCACAGTGCAATCAACCATTCCACACCCCAATCACCATCTCGCTCGAATTTCACTATAAGGCCCAAACAGAACCGCACTTTGTGTGCACATAACGAACGAATCACAACCCCTCATAGCATGGAAGAGTAACACATTGAACATAACATATACGAACAAAATCAATTCTAACTGAATGGCACATCCCTCAACAATAGCAGTACGGAGTCAAAAAATCCGACCAGGTGTAGAATATACATCCTTATTGGGCCTACCAATGGGCCCACAAAATCAACTCCGGTCATCCCCGAACGGACAAATAGCCCTCCAAAATTCCACAACGACCAAACCATAACACGTATCACCATTTCACTAACTTTGGCCATATCTTCACAGTCTGCAACCACAAAACAATCTACTTCTGAGAACTCCCAGTCTCCAAATCCATAGAACACACGAATCACCATAGCTAATACCAATTCCACACTCGAATGACTAACACGTCTCTCATACATAATCATCCCCATGAGAAATACTTCTATGATTCTTTCATTTCACATAGCAAAATCTAAACATTAACAGTCGATCATCCAGGCGAGTACTGCAATACTAATGAAGCATCTGTAAGTCACAACACAGTACGCCTTCTAAAATGCGCACCCTTCTCAGGAAATACCAAGTATTAATAGCATTCACTAAACTTCTAAAACCATCCATATTTTTCGAAATTCATGACCTTCCCTCCAAAACTAAACTGCCACCTTATACATGCAAATCTCAATCCCACAAGATGCACCGTATCTATCATGCCATCATATGAAAAGCACGAGAATCTCATAATCAACTCTGAGTCACAAGCGTACTACATACTTAATTAGTCGGGAACCTTTCACTTGATCCCATCTAGTAGAAAATCACAATACGCAACATGCTCCTCATGCCGATAGGAAATATCCATCTCACATCGTGGTAGAAACCATCGAGAACACTTTAAAATCCATTTGTTCATAATTAAGCTATCAGAACTGAATCCATCTAACTCAACCAAGCCACGAAGGTCACCAAATCAAAGAGTATTTCCACAAAACACTCATAAAGCCTCACCTCATCAGACGAACCAAAAGAACCAATCCTATCCATTAGCGTGTTGATCCAACCTACTACCAAGCTATCCTATTTCTTTGAGTTCCTTCTGAATTACCGTCAAATCGACACTTCTCCTTGCCAGAACACCATGATCCTTATCCAAAGCTCACCACAAGAGATCCTAGTATAAAACCACACCGCCCTAAGGCCCATAAGTTGCTGTATTCCCTCTTAAGCACCCCAAAAGCACCACAACCGAGACACCCACTTTGAAGAGATCTTCTGTGAATCTAATGTCGTTTACTTCACCTTCCTGATACTTAAATGTAGAATCCACAATGATATATAAATACCTCAAGTCTGGACACCATCTAATGTAAATCTCAGATTCTAGCCATATACAAAAACAATTCTGAATTGCTACATATAAATCTTGAATCCATTATAACCTTCTTGAGAGTCATCCACTCTACTCAAATATCAATTGCCTTGCCCAAGCAGACCAAATGACTTGTGCCCCATTAGCACAACAACACCAAAGAAAGTAACCTCGTCTTAGTGCAACCGAGTAAATTCTTACTCCATGCGCAGTACATCCATCATAAATAACAACTCAAATCATCCCACGATTTCTATATACCCATAAAGTGTAATATAACCCCGTATCCAGAAATTCCCTTACACGAGTCATCCTCGATCTCAACCTCTACAAGTCATAACCGATTCACAAGTATGCCTCAAAGCGAAACCAGTATAACACATAACCATGCAGTCAAATTTTCGATTGCAGACCCCCCTACTTGGCTCAAAGCCATATAAGAAAACATTATATAACTCACAATACCCATACTCTATTACTACCATAATCCCGCACTGAAATTCAACTAAATCCTTCATAAGCTCATGTAACAAAAAAATAAAATACTTCCTCAAATCATATGCTAAGCTCGCATTTATCCTCGTGATGACCAGGTCAACTTTCTCAACCAATCAAAACTCAAATTGCAACACCCATAACCCGTTGGTAGAAAGAAAATCTCTACACAACCATCATAAGGATCACACATCTGTAGATTACCCCGCAGGTGATAACCCACATGCTTAGCCTCAAACTGACATCTATCTATGCCCTTTCACAGCCACAACTACTAAGCAATCACTTAATCGTCCTGAGCCTGAACTCATCAACAAGACATGAGAATATACTTCATTCCACAAATTAAATAACACAAAAGAATCTCTCAAAAACCTTCATAACTCAAGACTACATGACACATCCACAGAAATCGAGCATCCAATAGTCCTTTTCACATCTCAAGCAAATATTTCCCGTCACATTCAAACCATCTGAATATATCTCGCAGTCACACCCTACTCATCATATAGCCAACCAACCACTCATCGAGCTACCAGTCCCAATCATAGGGATACCACTAGACATAGAAGTCCAAAAGCACATGCTCACTCAACTGAACTACCCAGCCTAGGCTGCGGTCCAAACCGAGCGTCAAGTCCTCTAGACTGGCCCAACACCAAAGCACAGAAAACACATCTCGCACCTTATCCGTGGAATCCACAAGTCGTCAATGTATAGCTTATACCGAGCTCTCACATGTGCATGTTAGTGAGCAGAAGGAATTCAAAGATATACGCTTCAAGATGAATCAATGTTGCATGATAAGGAAAGAAAGATAGGAAGTTTATCCTAAATTCCCTGTAGCCTCTCGAAGATAGGTATGGCCGTCATCATGCCGATCCGCAAGACTCTACTAGACACTTGCTCATGACTCGTAGAACCTATGAACCTAGAGCTCTGATACCAACTTGTCACGACCCAAAATCCGACTAGTCGCGATGGCATCTAACCTAACCCGATAGGTAAGCCAGTTTAACAATAATCCAACTTCAAATGAGATTCACTGAGAAAATAATGATGAAATAATTAAACTCTTATACAACTTCCCAAGGACTGGTAGTATAAATCATGAGCTTCTTAGATTTAGAGTTTACAAAGATGGTATGAAATAAATATATCATCTGTTCGACATATACATAAATAGATTTACAAACCTAAACCAAGAGCAAGAGGCAGCTATAACCGAAATGCAGGTACATCTTAAATGCCAGCTCCCGCCACATACATCAACATCAGCTCCGAAATCTACACGTAAGGTCCAGAAGTGTAGTATGAGCACAACCGACCCCATGTACCTAATAAGTAACAACCCTAACCTTAGGTTGAAAGTAGTGACGAGCTTGGACAATGGTCAGAGTCCAACATGGTATGTATCAATAATTCTATTGCAGCGTGCAGCCCGATCCCATAAATATCTCATAATCAGGTCCTCAGCCTCACTCAGTCATCAATCTCTCCAGTCTCTCGGCCTCACAAATCTCATGCCAATAATCCCAAACAATGATACCATGATGTGAGACAAATGATAACAAAGACTGAGATATGATATGCAATGAATGAGTATGATTGAGTATGTAATTGCAATTTAAGCAAATAACTCCACAACTAAAATGATCTCAGTTGATCCCAACAAGATAAACATATAGCCTAAACATGGTTTCTAACATGGAACACAAATCAATTACTCTAGCATGTAGAAATTTTATGGGTAGAAGCAAGATTAGGTCACTACACAATACCACAAAGTCAACCGACTCACAATTTACACGGTGCCGCCCACACGCCTGTCACGTAGCATTTGCGTTACCTCAATAACAAACACATAACACATACATTTAGGGGTTCATTACCATCATCACCAACTGTAGAAGTGTTAATTACCTCGAACAAGCCAAATCCAATACCGAGCAAGCCAAACGATACTCCAAAAATGACATCCAGCGCGTACTGACCACCGAACGGCTCAAAACTAGCCAAAATCAACTCAAAACCATCAAATAATGGCAAAGAAACAAACCTAATCGATAAAGGTGGAATCTTTAATCAAAATCCCAAAGTCAACCAAAAAAGTCAAACTCGAGCTCGCACCTCGAAATCCGACAAAACTCACAAAATCCGATAACTCGTTCAACTACGAGTCCAACTATACTAGTTTCACTCAAATCCGACTAGGAATCGATGTTCAAAACTCAAAAAATCACTTTATGAAATTTTAGACAAAAAAGCCCCTCCCAAATTTCACTTTGAAATCATCAATCTAATGCCAAAAATGAAGATGGATTCATCAAATATAACCAAAACCGAGTATAGAACACTTACGCCAATCCATGTGGTGAAACGTTTCTCCAAAATAACCCAATTCCAAACTCCTCAACTCAAAATATGTCCAAACGAACAAACCCTAAATATTATATGCTTTTGTCCAGTTGTTTTGCCTTGTTTCTCGTGTCAAACGATCCCGAAAATCGCCTTTGATGCCTCCAACGGATTCCTCATGAAATTCCAGTCATGTTAGGCTTTTGAATAACTCCATTGGACCTTCTAATGAAGGAGATATGTTGGTTTCAATATTTGGATATAGTGCAGATTTTTAAATACGAATTGAGTGGTAATTTCGTAATTAATCTTAAAAAAATCTAGCAACCCAATTCTTAGTAAAACGACCATAAATTCCTCATACGATGTCCAAACTTGATGATTCCACTTGCTATGATTCCAAAACTACGATACTGATCTAATGCTTCAATCAAACAGAAATTGGAGCTCATTTGCTTAATGTGGTACCATTTATGTTTGAAGAAATGATGCTGAAACATAAAAAACAAGCGCAACACAACCCAAACATATCCGAAATTCACCTGAGCCCCACGGTACCCTGTACAAACATACCAACAAGCCCCATAGTATAGCACGGACTTACTCGATGCCTCAAATCATGCATAACAACATTAAAACGATGAATCACACCTCAAATCGAACTTAATGAACTTTGAATCTGTCAACTCCCAAAACTCGTGAGAACCTTATCAAATCATCTCGGAGTGAACTCAAATTCTGAACACAAGTCCCAAACAATATAACAAAGCTATTCCAATTCCCAGAACCACAATCCGAACCTGATATCATCAAATTCAACCCCGATCAAACTTATAAATATCCCAAACCTTCAAATTTCCATCGTTCGCCAAATAGTGCCGATACCTTCTAGATAATTCACTTTTATTGTTCAAGTGAGTCTCTCAAATTCACTTGGTTATTAATTCAATTGTCTAGTAGAAACTCCTCTCTCGATTAAGTCTAAATCTCACAAGATGAAATGTTACGCAGCATGATTTATGCAAAGCAAAAGCAGGCGTAGCAAGCCATTTTGGAAGCAACAGAGTGCGTTGCAAGCAATCTAGCTCACGATGGATCTGGCGACGCAAGGGTCGATGCGAGGTGCTTCGCGCATTTTGCGTGGCGACACATGGTCCGAGTTTCAAGCCTATTTTTTCTCCTTTTTGGTTTTGGACTTGGTTATTTTGTCTAGGTCTTTTCCCTACACATATAAATAGTCATTAAACACCATTTTTGGGGGATTAGACCTGAGATTGGACCGAGGGAGAGGACGGAGCCGCCGTGGAGGCCGGAATTCATTAGTTACCATCTTTCTTCCATCAAACTTAGTAATCTTTATTTTTTCTTGATGATTTGTTATTTTTCTACCATGTCTATGTGGAGCTAAATTCACGTTCTAGGGTTGTGGTTGTTATGAATATTAAAGTTTATTAGTTATATTATCGTTTATTCGAATTATCATCTTTGGCTGTTTCTCTAATTCTGTGCATAATTGCTTAATTGTTTGGCGAGCAGTTGAGTTCTATTTACTATCTATGTTGTGCTTGGGAAAGCCGTGTTTTGATTAGAGTAGAATTAGAGAGAGCTTGTTTCTAAACCCGTGGATCGGGGAAAGAGTTCGCGGTTAGGATAGGAATATACCTAACAGTCTTGCTTAGTTTAATACCGTATTATATTCATTCATGATGGATTCAAGACCATAGGAATATAGGGTTGATATATTATGGATAGACGGATAGTATTGTGGGAACATGCTATTTATATAAACGATCCGGTCAACTAGCAACCATAGAGAATTTGGATTAACGGGTGTAATTACGAACTCAATAGGATTGATAAACCAACCACAACCCTGGAATATATATCTCCCTTAGTTACGTGTTTAAATTTTGCAATAGTAGTTGTAATAGAAAACTAATAGTTTTTACTATCTTAGACATTAAATTGATTTTAGTTTGCTTAGTAAACGGTTAATCTAAGTCTTTGTTTTTGACATCCGACTTTCGAGCCACTTTATTACTTGATGGCCATGTATACTTGCGTGTGTGTTTGGTCCCAACACAAGAGTCGTTCCAAAGCCACTAAATCGCAGGTAATCCCACGTCATCCCAATCCATGTAAGCCTGACAACACATCATAACTGAAGATTATTACCTTAACCTTAGTCCATAAGCCTTAGAGCTCAATTTCCAACATCGGAATTCCTTACAAGACCCGAATCACGCATCTACACACTGTATGAGTCTGAACAAACTGTATTAAGCCATCACCATAACCCAAGATGTAATCACATGATATACCACACAACTCGCATACTCGTATCAATAATTCTCGATCATAGTAGCTGCTCAAAACAAACTCAATACTAGTAATAAACCTCATATCAAATAGAGCCTTGTTCCAAAACCTTCGTACACTGCCGATGATGAAAGAAACATACAGAAACTCATAACCACTCATCAGATCAACATGTCATGGAGCCCTCTCATGTGAGTTTCGGATGGGTTTCGGCTCATTTTGGTAATGCTCTGTTCTGCTAATTTCTGGTGTTTTAGTTTCTCATTGCCGTCATGTACAAGAGACCGCGATCGCGTAGAGTATTGTGGGAGCTGGATGATTTGCTTCACCGAGTTTGTGTCTTGGTGATGGTGTTCGCATACATTGTGGGGAGTGGTGTTCTTCACGTTTGCATCTGCTTCTACGCGTTACGTAGTGTTTTAGCTGAGTGACGAGCGTAAAACACACACTTAAATATGCTCGCTAGTCGAATATAGTAAAATATAATATTGTATCCACAGGGATTGGAGTTAAACAATATTATCGTAGTTATTAGCTAGATTGCTATCCAAAATGATCAACAATTGAGGTTTGTATGATTAAAAATAAAATTAACTAAGAATCTAAACTATTGGCTAATGACAATCGACGCAAGTAATGAGCAAAGAAGGTTATCAATTCGGAGAAGGTAGGGTTGATAGGATAGGTTAAATGTTTGGGACCTAACTCTAGATAATTCACTTCTAATGTTCAAGTGAGTCTCTCGAATTCACTTGGTTATTAATTCGATTGTTTAGTAGAAACTCCTCTCTCGATTAAATCTCAACCTCACAAGATGAACTAATTTAAGATAGGTGAAGATATGCACGAATTCTTAGTGGATTGGTCTTTAGGAGAACCTCTCTCGATTATCCTCCTAACTAAGTTTAATCAACAATTCAACTAGCCTCTTTCGATTACTAAGAAAGATTAATGACTTCAACCAACAAAATATAATGCAAAGATATCACAACTTATACCTCTCTTAATTACATTAACAAGTGAATATAAATGCAACAGATAAAACATCCAAAATGATTCAATACATAAAACTAGAGTTAATATCCACAAACAAGTATCAATACACCAAATCCATTAAACCTTAAAGAGAATTACTCAATGGATATGGAGTAATTCATCACAATTAAGTTTAATGCAAAGAAAAACATACAATAACCCGAACCCTTGTGTGAGGCCCCGTAAAAATTTGGGCTCAAAACCTAGTAACTTGTGGTGTCGACTCCGAATATATGTTAGGAATGTGTAGAATCCTTCGCGATGAGCCTGGACCCTTGGAATTGATCTAAGCTTTTAAAAATCAAAGAATCAATTTTCCAGAAAAATGCCATACTGCGGCCTAGAATGCGGTCGCAGATTTAGTATACGGACCGCATTCGTACCTCATAGTGAGACAGTGGTTTGGTTAAAATTGAGGTCAAGATGCGGTCCATTATGCGACCGCATTTCCACCGCAGAGTAAGGCAATGTGTCAGTCAAATTTGAGGTCAAAAATGTGGTCCATTATGCGACCGCAGAACTGATATGCGTACCGCATTTCCGCCGCATACCCAAACAGTAGAATCAGGTTTTTGGAACACTTTTCGCGGTTCATTCTGCGGACCGCATTTCGGATCTGCGATCGCAAAGTGCGACCGCAGACCTGACTCGGATTCCTAATTTTCTAAATTTTAAACCCGACCCCTTTTTAATAAAACACCCCAACCCCCTCATTTCTAACAAGTTTCTGAACAAAATAAGAGAGAGGAAGAGATGGCTCTTGAGAGAGAAAGTCACCTTCTTCGAATTTGATTCTTGAAGACTATCCGGGCCGGGAAATTTCAAAGCAATTATCTTCATCCCCATTCTTGCAGGTAAAATCCCTAAACCATTTTCATATGTTTTCAGATTTTATTAAGAGGGGTGAAATTCCCATGCATTCGTTCTTGATAATAAGGGGTTTAAACACTCATGCATGTCTCTTAGCATCTAAAATCTGATGAGAGGAATTGGGTAGAAGTAAAGAATTGTACAAGGGAGAAATTGATAACCTAGATGTGTTCGGGTAATGTTTGTAAAAATTTGATTCTAAGAAGATTGTGTAATTTGTACACTAGATTGGCATTTGAAGTTGGAAGTAGAAATAAAAAGGGAATTCGGCTCCAGGTATGTATGGCAAACTTTGACCTTTGTAAAATCGCCTTGTTTAGTGTTAAAATATTTGGCATGTGATATCTTCATGGATTATTTGTGAAGTTAAACTCTTGTGAGTAGTATGTGTTTACTTATGTGAACTATTGGTGAATTCATGTAATTAATGTGCCTTAAACATTGTTGCTTAAGACTTCCGATATGATAGTGCAAGTAGATGGCAATAAACCAAGTTGTGATTGTGAATGTGTTATGTGGTAAAATTGTGGAACCAATGATGGAAAGAAATCGTAATCGATGCAATTAGAAACAACTGTGGTAATATCATTTGTGGCTGGTCGTGGGAAATTATTGTTGTGATTAAGTTGTACGTTGGGCTGTTGAAAAAGATGGAAATGGCATTGATAGTTATGGAAATCCTTTGTGAATTGTGTTGTTGTTCCTTGAGATATGTTGCTGTTGTTATTGGGATTTGTTATTGTTGTTCTTGAGACTTGTTGTTGTTATCCTTGTAAATTGTTATTGTTGTGGTATTGTTTGTGAATTGTGATTGCTCAGTGGGATCGGGTTGCGCACCGAAATACGAAGTAATAAGGTGTGGGCTGTGGTGATAAGGGTGGCCGAGGTAATAAGGGTGGAAAGTGATCGACATCACTATTGAAATGAAATATGAGAAAATTGTGAAATTAATGATGTGGAAATGATGATGGGAAAAAGGAGAGATTATTAACTTGTTTGCCTCGATTGTTTCCTGGTGTGTACTTAATTGTTAATTCCTTTATTGTTTGTTACTTGTGTATGATTTGAGGTTACTCAGGGCAAAGTTTGTTTATACATACCAGTACAATTCAAATGTACTGACGTCCCTTTTGCTGGGGGCGCTACATTCGTGTTATGATTGTAGGTGGATCCGTAGCAGATACTCCAGTCCACCGATCGTAGCTCCCCTTGGTCTTCCATCAGCTGTTTTGGTGAGCCCCTTTCCTCTCGGGGCCCTGTGTGGCTCAGGCCGCTTTGTTTCCGGAGTTTGATTTTGGTTTTTGTGTAAGGTATAGCCGGAGCCTTGTTACCGGCAAATACTATATTATCCCATTGTACCTTTAGAGGCTCCGTAGACAGTAGATGTGCGTTATCAACTTATGTAAATCCATGTTTCATATGTTGGGCAATGAATTGGTAATTTCATTAACTATTATGTACGTATGTATGCTTTGCAAAAAAAGGTGTTCTTAATTATTTATATGGCTAATTCTTGGATCATTGAGTAAGGAAAACATGGGGTAACACGTGGGTTAGGAAAGGCACCCAGGTCCGCTTGACTGGGGCTAACCGGTCGGGCGCCGGTCATGTCCCTCGGTTTGGGGCGTGACACCTTGTCTTGAGTTGGGATTGAATGATGGATTCCTTGTGCGATTTCCCCTCCAATTTCTTCTTAGCCTCCTTAGGTCTTCGATATGTCAAAAGCCCCAAAAATACCATTTTTACATGTATATATACCAAGTAGGGTCGGGCCCAAATGATAACACCTTCTCCTACGCATAACAGGACACTTTTCCAGAACTGGACGTGCGCGGCCGCGCACCAGGAAGTGTGCTTGTGCACTTGGTCTTGCATTTTCCACACTGTTCTGCCTCCAGTGCGCGATCGCACAACTGGGTGGTATACGTTGGTAATTTGGGAAAATGTAAAATATGAAAGTTGTATCGCTTTTAAATGGCTTTCCAAAAATATATTCTGGAGCCCAAATGGATTTCTGAGCAAAACGTTATGTACATTTTACTGGACAATGCGCAGTATGCCTGCTCAATTCTTCGTTTCATTCTTAAAGTGCACTATCATCCGTTGATCCCCGAACACGATTTCAACTTAATCTTTGGGCTTTTACTCAGACTTCAAAGCTCCAGAATAGCTTGAATTCATTCCATAACATCTACATAGATCGGAATCACTCCTACAAGGCATAAAGCACATAATTAGTGCAAAACACTAGCGATTAAAGCTCCAACTCAATTAAAGTGCAGTAAATTAGAATGCAATAAGCGACTAAAACACAAGATTATAGCCTACCATCAACACCTCAAACATAAACCATTGCTCGTCCTTGAGAAGTCAACCTACGCTTCATATAGACACGACCTTATTAAGCAACTCTCCTAACTCATCACACCAAGAATATTTAAAATCGACTAAGCACAATAGTGTAACATCTTCACCTCACGAATTGACACACAAGTACCACGCATTATTCAAAACTTACTCACTTACTCTAACATCGAGGTCAACAACATTACTTTTCCTTCATGAATCATGTACCCTCACGCAACAATAGAGAGTAGTTCAACACACAATTCAATTTAAGAACAATCAGGAACTCAAGATAGAAAGAATTCACTCACTCTCAGAAACAACATTCATATGCCCCAAAAGATGAACCACATGCTTGCCCGTAGTGTACTACTCTACTAATTGAGTTCATTCAGTCAAGGATCAAGTAGGATATGGGACATGTAAGATACATTTGGATATAAGAGTAGCTACACCTCCCTAAGCACATTAATACATACACTATAACATTCAAAACCCTACACTTATGTAAAACCATGACTCCACCTTCACATCAATATATATCAACTCCCAAGTTATTTAAGCACAATTACATCAAGAGCTACCACCTATCAAAGAATATTTTGCACAACAATACAACTATTTTTTCTTCTTTCTTTTTCAATTCAAGTTGCTCTTACTTTTTCAAAACAATGCACCTTTCTCCGTATTTCATTAGTTCCACTCAAAAGACAAACCAACAACCCCACACTTCAACTTTTATAGAGTTCATAGTAATTTCAAGTGCTCACAAGAGGTAACAAGGTTCAAATAGATGGTCAATTCAAACAACTGGGTAAGACTTGTAATGTGGTTGCCAAAGAAATAAGATTACAGGCTCAAAGGGTTTAACTAAGATATATAACAACCTAGGTGGGTAAAATCATATCATTGGCTCAACAAAGAAATGGCTATATCAGTTCCAAGACTCAATAAAACTACTATTTTGCTTTGCAAACACATGAGGCAAGTTGTAGACATCAAATGCACTACACAGAATAACACAAAACCTTACACACACATGGAACATAACTCACTCAAGATTAGATTCATCAAGACACTCTAGTCAAAGCAGTTAAGCAAAGTTAAGATCATACATTTCAAGGTACCTATACAAGAGTCAAAAATTCAGCCTAAGCATCACAACAAAAGCACTCACTATTCTCAAGGTATAACAAAGTCAAGATATATTGCTTCAATTCAAATCGTAGCACAAGGTTTCCTACTTCTAACAAATATAAAAGCTAACTACACCTGGTTCAAACAAAACTCTTGGAAAAGAACCACGGCACAAAGAAAAACCAAGGGGGAATTATTACACTACCTAACAGAAGAAAATCTTTTTGTCTTTTTCTTTCGACTTTAATCCCTCAAGAAACCCATCGAATGATATCCATCGTCGGGAAAAGTCAAAAATTTAAATATTTTTATGGTTTTTCAATTTTTTTTCTTAACTAACTACTAATAAAACAAAAACTAACACATATACATACCACATACAATTATCTCCTACTCCACACTTTAAATTGTTGCATGTCCCTATGACACACAAATTAAAAAGCATAAGGTAGAGGAAACATCGCTGAATCTCTAGTCGGGATCTGAATCAATGTCGAGCTCCATTCTTCTCACCCGAACTATTGCGCACATCCACGCAGACAGCTTCTTCGCAGCCTTTTTGGGGTACACTCCACACTTATCTTTCTCAATCACCAGATCCTTCTCTTTAGAACTTTTCACTTTCCACTCAACACTCGCAGCTGGCTCCTCCTTCTTCACCCCCATTTCTTCATCCATCTTGAAATTTACAATCTCATCACCCACTCTAAGCATGAGTTTTCTAACATCAATGTCTAATATTTCTCTACCCGTTGCTAAGAAAGGTCTTCCTAAGATTAGGGGTATCTCCTTATTCTCCTCCATCTTTACCACTATGAAATCCACCATAAATACGAACTTATCTACCCGCACTAAGACATATTCTACTATCCCTCGGGTATTATACTTGTTTGGTCTGCCAGCTGCAAAGATATTGGTGCACACTTTTTCTCTCCAAGCTCATTCTCCAGCTTCCTGTAAATAGACAGAGGCATTAAATTAATTGAGGCACCTGAATCACATAAAGAATTATCAAAGTTAAGAGTGCCTAAAGAGCAAGGTATAGTAAAACTCCCTGGATCTCCATGCTTTTGTGGGAGTTTATTTTGTAAGATTGGACTGCAATGCTCTATAAGCTTGACCACCGATGTCTCTTCTATCTTCCTTTTCTTTGTAAGGATCTCTTTTAAGAACTTAGCATAAACTGGCATTGGTGAGAGAACTCCAGTGAATGGCAGATTTACATTAACCTGTCTCAGCATATCTAGAAGTCTCTCAAATTGCTTGTCCAACTTTTCTCTATAGAGATTTTGGGGAAAAGGTAGAGCAGGCATGTGCTTGATCTCTTTATTAGTGTCCTCCCTTCTTGAAGTTTCCTCCTTCTTCTTTTTCTCAGCTCCCTTCTACCCTTTCTTCTTCTCAGCCTTTTTATCATCTTCAATTTTCAGCTCATTCCCACTTTATTTTTCTAACGCAACTTCTTTTTGAATTGGAGTGGGATCTTTCAACACATGTCCACTTCTCAAAGACACAACATTTACCGTTTCTATGGGATTCTTTTCACTAAAAGATGTCAGAGTACCTGGGATTCTCTCAGATAATAAAGTTGCAATTTGTCTCACTTATCACTCCAAACTTCGCAAACATGTCCCAAGTTCTTTAATAACTGCACCATGAGCATCTAATCTCTCATATTTCTTGACAATTAATGACTTCATCAGATCTTCTAACACAGACTGAATTCGATGTTGAGGTTGAAACTGCGGCCTCTGCTGATTTTGGAATCCTGGGGCTCCTTGTCCTTGAAATCTGGGGTTGTTTTGTTGCAATGAATTTGCAATACCCCCAGGTGAACTCCATGAAAAACTGGGGTGCTTTTTACCCATTGCATTGAAATTGCACGTACCCATAACATTCACTTCCTCCATGGTAGCTTGACACTCATGAGCCGGGTGTCCTCTTCTACATATATCGCAAGCTGCGTGAGGCTCATTGTGTATTGAGGCCAAGGTCAACTTCCTTATTTATTTGGCCATGGAATCAAGTTGTACCTGCACAAATGTATTAGTATCAACTTGGTGAACACCATTTGATCTACTTATTTTCGCAATCTCAAAGGGCCACTGATTTGCATCTTCAGATAACTCATCTAGAATTATGGCTATCTCCTCTGGAGTCTGCTTCGTTAATGGACCTCCAGGTGCATTGCTCAATGTTCTGTGTGAGGCCGATGTCAAACCATCCCAAAAGTCCTGGAGTTGCATCCAGAGTTCAATTACGCTGTGTTGACACTTTCACACTATCTCCTCAAACCTCTCCTAAGCTTCAAACACAGTTTCGGTCTCGTTCTGGAAGAAGTTATGGATTTCTCTTCTAAAATTTCTCGTCTTAGCTTAGGAGAAATATTTAGCAAGAAATTTTCTGGTCATCTCCTCCCATGTCTTGATTGATCCCTGAGGCAAGCTTCGAAGCCAGTGTTTTGCATCATCTTTGAGAGTCAAGGAGAATGCCCTTAAGTAAACTGCATCTTGAGACACACCATTATACTGAAAGGTGTTCATAATCTCCTCGAAGTCCATTAGATGATTGTTTGGATCTTCATTCTGCTTTCCTCTGAAGACACAAAATTTTTGAAAGGTTTGGAGCAACCTTTGCTTCAACTCGAAATTATTTGCTGCAATTGGAGGGGGTCTCACACTTGATAAGCCTTTTTTGTAGACCGGTCTAGCATAATCACCAAGTGGTACCCCTTGGCCGGGAACTATGTTTCTAAACTGGTCTGCACCCAAGGGCTGATTCTGAGCCATTCTTCGAGCCCTCTCTTCTTCATATGTAATTTCTGCATCTCTAATAGCTTCTTCCTCAGCATCCCAAGTAGCTTTTTCTCTAAGTTGGGTTGCCTCTCTCGCAGCCAAATCAATATTTTCATCTTCTCCAGCCATATTTTTTTTGGTTGAGGATTGCCCAACCTTCTCTATTTTCTCGGGGAGATTTCTTTCCTTCCTCAACTGTCGCAGTTGTTTCTCGATTTCTGGTTATGGTTGCACTTATTTCCCCGAAGATCGAGTCATGCACCATTCTAACTTATAGCCTGCGCACAATCCAAGAACACCAAGCGTAAAAAGAGAGAATGAAATTAAAAGAAAAATTCCTGAATTAGCACTACAAATTATTTCAAACACTATTGGTTGCCAATCCACGGCAACGACACCAAAATTTGTTTAACGCTAAACACACTTAAATATGCTCGCTAGTCGAATATAGTAAAATATAACATCGTATCCACAGGGATTGGAGTTAAACAGTATTATAGTAGTTTTTAGCTAGATTGCTATCCAAGATGATCAACAATTGAGGTTTGTATGCTTAAAACTAAAATTAACTAAGAATCTATACTATTGGCTAATGATAATCAATGCAAGTAATGAGCAAAGAAGGTTATCAATTGGGAGAAGGTATGGTTGATTGGATAGGTGCTAGATAAATGTTTGGGATCTAACTCTAGATAATTAACTTCTAATGTTCAAGTGAGTCTCTCGAAATCACTTGGTTATTAATTCAATTGTTTAGTAGAAACTCCTCTCTCGATTAAGTCTCAACCTCACAAGATGAACTAGCTTAAGATGGGTGAAGATATTTACGAATTCGTTGTGGATTGGTCTTTAGGAGAACCTCTTTCGATTATCCTACTAACTAAGTTTAATCAACAATTCAACTAGCCTCTTTAGATTACTAAGAAGATTAATGATTTCAACCAATAAAATATAATGGAAAGATATCACAAGTTATGCCTCTCCCGATTACATTAACAGGTTGATATAAATGCAACAGTTAAAACATCCAAAACGATTCAATACGTAAAAGTAGAGTTAATATCCACAAACAAATATCAATACACCAAATCCATCAAACCCTAAGGAGAACTACTCCATGGATATGGAGTAATCCATCACAATTAAGTTTAAAGTAAAGAAAAACATACAACAATCCAAACTCTTGTCTTGAGTTGGGATTGAATGATGGATGCCTTGTGCTCTTGCTTCTCCAACTTCTCCTTAGCCTCCTTAGGTCTTCGATATGTCAAAAGCCCCAAAAATACCTTTTACATGTATATATACCAATTAGGGTCGGGCGCAAATGAAAACACCTTCTCCTACGCGAAATAGGACACTTTTCCGGAATTGGACGTGCGCGGCCGCGCACCTGGAAGTGTGCTCGCGCACTTGGTCGCGCATTTTCCACCCAGTGCGCGATCGCGCACCTGAGTGGTATCAGCTGGGGAATTGGGAAAAAGCAAAAAAGAAAGTCGTAGCCCTTTTAAATGGCTTTCCAACGATATATTGTGGAGCCCAAACGGTTTTGTGAGCGAAAAGTTATGTGCTATTTATCGGACAATGCGCTGTATGCCTGCTCGATTTTTTGTTTCGTTCTTAAAGTGAACTATCATCCGTTGATCCCTGAACACGATTCCAACTTAATCCTTGGGTTTTTACTCAGACTTCAAAGATCCAGAATAGCTTGAATTCATTCCATAACATCTATATAGATCGGAATCACTCCTACAAGGCATAAAACACACAATTAGTGCAAAACACTAGCGATTAAAGCTCTAACTCAATTAAAGTGCAGTAATTTAGAGTGTAATAAGTTAATAAAACACAAGATTATAGCCTACCATCACTGAGCTGGGCAGTTGTTGGTTTCTTCTTCGCATCGCGACAATTCCCCCTGTTAGCGTAGTTCTGTCAGCTTTGTGTATCACGTTCGCGAGGCTTATGCCGCGAACGCGTAGAGTTAATTGTGGCAGCATATATTTGTGCCCCGCGATCGCGGGAGTACTACCGTGATCACATAGAATACCACTGGGTAGTGCATATAAATACTCTATTTTTGGACTTTGAGTCATTTTATCATAATTTGAGCTATGGAGCTCGGATTTGGATGATCTTTGAGGAAATTTTCACCATATGGAATGGAGTAAGTACTTTCTACTCGGTTTTGATTATATTTCATGAATTTGTCTTCATTTTTGGAAATTGGTTGATGATTTCAAAAGAAAAATTGGGGGTTTTTGTCTAAACTCCCCTAAAGTGAATTTTTGAGTTTTGAACATCGATTCAGAGACGGAATTGGGTGAAATTAGTATGGTTGGACTCATATTTGTATGGATTATCGAATTTGTAAGTTTTGTCGGGTTCCGAGGTGCGAGTTTGGGTTTGAATTTTTTGGTTGACTTTGAGTTATTGATTAAAGATCCAACCTTTTATCGATTGAGATTGTTTTTTAGGCATTATTTAATGTATTTTAGTTGCATTTGGTTAGTTTTGAGCCGTTCAAAGGTTGTTGCGCACGGGATAGAATTTCTAGAGTACTGTTTGGCTTGCTCGGTATTGGAATTGGCTTGTTCGAGGTAAGTAACACTTTTACACTTAGTACTGAGGGTATGAATCCTTGGAATACGTGTTATATGTGTTTGGTTAATGCACATGCTAGTTGACAGGCGTGTGGGCATGCACCGTGGTAATTATGACTCGGTTGATTATGTGGTACTGTGTAGTTATCTAGTCTTGTTTCTATCTATCCTACGTGTTAGAGTAATTGAGCTGTGATCCATATTAGAAATCATAATTAGGCTATATGTTTATTCTGTTGGGACCCACTGAGGTCATTTTTGCTATTAAGTTATTTGGTTAAGTTGCAATTATGTACTCAGTCATATTTATTCATTTGCATATCATATCTCAGTCTCTATTATCATTTACTGTTACATCATGTTGTCGCAACCCTAAAACCGACCCGGTCGTGATGGCGCCTATCGTGAAACTAGGCCAGCCGACTCTTATTCAATAAAAGTCATCTTTATACCATTTATTAATCAATAAAATACCATTTATTAATCAATAAAATACCATTTATTAATCAACAATCTCATGATGTAAGTCTAAATGAATAGTGCGAAATAAATACACAAGTCCGACATCTGGGTGACACAAGTCACGACTCTCTACTAAGGTATGAACACAACTAAGAATCTAAAATGTACTAAATACAGTCTAAGGAAGACAAGAAGGAGAAAAGCAGTGGTGCGAACGTCGGGCAGCTACCTTGCTAACTCAATGACTCTGCCACTGAGCAATCAACACCCACTACCAGGTTCAAAAATACCTGAATTTGCACACAAGGTGCAGGGAGTAATGTGAGTACGCCAACTCAGTAAGTAATAAAAGTAAATGAAAGCTGAGCAGTAAGAAAACACGTAAGCCACGTCATAACGCTACAGCAAATACAATACATTTAAAAAAAAAACAGTACAAAATTCATTTACTTCGTAAATCAAGCTCAGTTTCAGTAAAAATTCCTTTTTAAAACAACTTTCAATAGTTTCAAACGAGTGATAAAACAATGAGTAAAAATGATAGAAACGTAAACAGCCCCTCAGGCAAAACATGTACCATAAACTGCCCCTCGTGCATAATATCCACAGAACCAGCCCCTCGGGCTATGTCACAATCACTCGTAATCAGCTCCTCGGGCATAACATGAATCAAGAACCGCCCCTCGGGAAACATGGATCAAGAACAGCCCCTCGGGCTACAACACATAACACACTGGGTACCCGCGCTCATTGGGGTTGTACAGACTCCGGGAGGGGCCCCTTACGGCCCAAGCGCAATATCAAGCTATCTCGTGGCATAATCAAACAGGCTCTCGGCCACATATCAATCACAAGCCACCTCATGGCATAATAAATCTGGCCATCGGCCTCTCATATATCACAATCGGTACCACATGCTGCGGTGCGCAGCCCGATCCCATAGTATCCTCACAACATAGGCCCTCGGCCTCACTCAGTCAGATCTCACTCAAGCCCTTCGGGCTGACAGTAAAATAAGTACTCGAATCAAAATCATTTATGAAATCAAAAGTTGTGAATAAAACCGAGTTATGAAAAACAGTAAGAAAATAGCATGACTGAGTGCAAAACTAACCCAAACAGTGAGGTAAAATAGTAGTAAAAGCCCCTGAGGGTCGAAGCAATCGGCACAAGGCCCAGACACGGCATTTAGCCCCAAACACAATAATATTTTCCAAAGTATAACAATATCGAATAGTTTTCAAGTAAAATACGCGACTTAGTAGTCGTGCAGGATGGACCAAGTCACAATCCCTAACGGTGCTCGACCCCACGCTCGTCATCTAGCGTGTGCGTCACCTTAAAGTAGCATAACGATGTGAAATCCAGGGTTTCATACCCTCAGAATAGTATTTACAATCATTACTTACCTCTATCCAGTCCAAACTCTAGCCCGCAATGTCTTAGCCTCTCGAATCGGCCTCTGAACGCTCCAAATCAAGCCAAAAGCAGATTCACACCATTAAAATATGCTAAGGGAACAAAGCCCACTCGAAAATATCCAATTTACACCAAAAATCCCAAAATTGGCCAAACCCGGCCCCTGGGCCCACGTCTCGGAATCCAATAAAAATCACACCAATAAAATCCTTACACTCTCACGAGTTCATACATACCAAGAACATCAAAATCCGACATCAAATGCCTATTCAAATCCCCAAAAGAATTTTCAAACTTTTCTGCCATTTTCCCCCAATTTCCACTCTAATTTCTCAATTTAAATGATAATAATCAAGACATAATCATGGTATTTAACCAAATTTTAGTGAACAACACTTACCCCAATCAATCCCTTGAAAATCCCTTCAAAAATCGCCTCAATACGAGCTCCATAGCTCCAAAAATGCAAAAATGGCCGATACCCTATGCGATCGCGGCCTTTCCTCCGCGAACGCGTAGACCAAATTTTTCCAACAGCCTTCTCCAACTCTTCCGGACAGCCTCTAGTATAATGGTCATAACTTTTTGTACAAAACTCCAAATTACAATAGGTTCAACTTTCTGAAAATTAGACATCAAGGGCTACAACTTTCATTTTTGGACCATCTTCAAATTCCTTATAGATTATGAGATATAAGCTTCCAAAATCAGGTTTGGGCAGCATAAATTTTACTCTATGCGATCGCGGGAAGACGTACGCAATCGCATAGAACAACTCCATTTTTCCAAATTTTCTCTATGCTAACGCGGCCAGATCTATGCGAAAGCACCGTACACCCCTGAAGCCAAAAACCAGCAACTAGAAATGGTCCGAAACTACCCCGAAACTCACCCGAGGCCCTCGGGACCTCAACCAAACATGCCAACACATCCCATAACATCATTCAAACTTGTTCCGACCTTCGGAACGCTCAAAGCAACATCAAAACATCGAATCACCCTCGAATTCAAGCCTACGAATTTCGAAACTTCCGAATTTCGAATTCCATCAAAAAATCTATCAAACCTCGTCCGAATGACCTGAAAGTTTGCACACACATCACAAATGACACAACGCACCTACTCCTACTTCCGGAATTCCATTCCGGCCCCTATATCAAAATCTCACCTATCAACCGGAAATCGCCAAAATTCCAATTTCGCCAATTCAAGCCTAAATCTACTCCGGACCTCCAAAACACATTCCGATCACGCTCCTAAGTCCCAAATCACCTAACGAAGCTAACCAAATCATAAAAATTCCAATCTGAGGTCATATACTAACAAGTCAAAACTTGGTCAACCTTTCAATTTAAGCTTCAAACTGATAATTGTTCTTCCAAATTTATTCCGATTATTCTGAAAACCAAAACCGACGATTTACATAAGTCATAATACATCACACGGGGCTAGTCATGCCCGAGAACTGGCGAGCGAAATCCAAAAGCTCAAAACGGCCGGTCGGGTCATTACATCCTCCCCCACTTAAACATACGTTCGTCCTCGAACGTGCCTAGAGTTGTTTCGAAAACCATCAAATTGCTGTGTAACCCTTCCATGCACATACCCGGGGGTGATCCCACGTTACCCTATCTCATATAGGTCCGATAACACATTGTAACTGAATCCAACCAAGCCCATAAACCTTAGAACCACATTTCCACTTCTGAAATCATCTATAAGATCAGAATCTCACATCTATACTTTGTATAAGTCTGAACAAGCTGTAACAAACCATACCTGCAGCCTCAGATGCAATTACATGATATACCACATAGCTCAAACTCTCGTAGCAATAACTTCTAATCACAACTGTTGCTCAGAATAACCGAATATCGATAATAAAGCTCTTATCAAATAAAGCCTCATTCCAACACTTCTGTATACTGCCATGATAAATGAAACACATAGAAAGTCATAACCATTCCTCAGATCAACCATTCGTGAAGTCACTTCTCCTTTGGCAAGGACCGTAGCAAATTTCTAAGCCGAACATTGATATTATCCTTCCAACATGCTGAAATCGAATCCGTTTGTATTCATTCTAGATCCCAATGATCTCATCTAATCCAACACAACTACTCTGGTGACATGACACATCAATACCATCAAAAGCCACAACTCGTGCAATCCTCACACCAATATGCAGCAGTCCGAACGTACTTGTGAGCACGTGATTTTTGCCTCTCTTAAATTACTCCTATAGAATTCATAAAATTAGGATTTTTCTTTTATTATTTGATTTTTAGGATTTACTTGCGTAGTTTTGTGTGTATTTTTATTTGTGTGTGCAAGATAATTCATAAAAAATACAAAAATAGCATACTTGCATTTAGGACCCAATTTTGTATTTTTTAGTGCCATTAGTTAATTAACATTACATAAAATAAGAGAAAATAACAAAAATAGTCCTTTTGCATTTTTTTTACTTTTAAATTTTTTCTTAGCTTTCTTTTTAAAATGAGGATTTAGTTAACTTTAGAAAATTAGAGTAAATCAGGTCTTTTATTTTTAATTTTGCATTTAACAAAATCTAAAAAAATAATAAAATACAAAATAATAATAAGAAGAAGAAAGAAAATGCAAAAATAGAGGTCTTACTAAAGACCCACGTTTTGGGCCAAATGTGATTCAAGCCCAATTGAAATACCCCTGCACCAAATCAATCCTTTCCCTTATACCGGTCAAAACCCAGTCCTAGCCCAATCTCGCCAAACGGTCCAGCCCAAAATTACCCATGTCCGGTCCAGCCTTAGGGCCTCCCAAAGCGACCCCGTTTTCCCCCTTCTAATCCTTACAGTTGGATGTCATCAATCCAACGGTCCGGAACTAACTAGGTTGTTGGGTATTTAACTGTCCAAATTACCCTACCCCCCCCCCTCACTCACCATCTCTCAGAACACCCCAACACACGCCGGAGTAACGCCACCACCCTCCGTCGTCCGCCGCCGGCCGGAAATCGCCTCCGCCAACGGCAAGTCTCCAAACCCTCTAAAATTTACACCGTACCTTCCTCTCATCTTCCCCATGCCGAATCCAGCCTCAGTTTCCTTCAAATATCACCCGAATCCTTCGAGTAATCGAATCAGTGGTCGCCGCCTCCGCCGTGCACGGCGGCGCCCATCCAAACTTCCCCAAAGTCACACCCTAGGGCCTTCTCGACCTCCTCTTCCCAAACCCCAAACCAATTTCCCCCAAATCTAGCCATAGTTGTACGAATTTTAGATCTAGGGTTTTGTTAAGAACTGGTCGAATTTTCAAGGATTGTCAGTGTTCGAATTGGGTTCCAAATAAGGTTATGTGCTTGTTCTTGGCAAGAACAAGCACGTAACATTATTTGGGGATTCGATTCGAGGTCAGTCCAAGCTATAACCTAAAACAGTAAGTTTCTCAATCTTTTTTCTTTCTTTCTTTGTTTTTCTTTCTCTTTGCATAAATAAATATCTCTTTAATGCATAAATGTTCATTCATTTCCAGTATTTCTTTATTTTGTTTGAGTTAGGGTTTTTCAATCTAGGTCTCTGATTTTTCGTATATACTGTGTATTTGATTTCGATTCATGATTTTGCTGTTGATTATATGATATGAATTCTACTTTAGTTTCAATTTTACTTGTTTGTTGTTAATTGTTAATTCACTGTTTTTAGCCTTAGGATATTAGTGTTAACTAAAGTTAAATTCCAGTTTTGATTAATTAGATTGATTAGTTTAATTTTTAGGTTTTCTTATTATAATTGGTGATGTTTGGTTATAGCTGAACCTTTCCAGTCCATGTGATTGATTAACTATGGTTATTTGATCAAGTTGAAAGGGGCTGGGGTTGGTTAGTAATTTAGGATTAAGTCAAGGGTAATTTAGGTAGTTCAATGAAAGAGTAATGCGGTAACTAAAAATAGAACCCCCTAGAGCCTTCTAGAAGGGGTTCCAATTTGAAATTCAGGAATTTAGGTGTAGTAACTTGGGCAACAAGCCAATAAGTAAAGGACTTATAAGCTAAAAACTGAAAATTAAAAGAGGGACCTAGTGTGTAAATGAAAATCTGAAGGTTGCCCTAGACTTTGCCAATAAAAAGGCGTACCCCTTGCCTTGTTTCACAGGTTTTGAAGTTGAGAAGTTCAAAAAATCTGAAAAATTCAAAATTCAAATCTTAGAGCTTAGGTAAATCAAAAATTCAAATTCACATTCCAAATTACTGCAAAAAGAACTACTGAAAAATTTAAAAAAAGTCCAGATCTGCTTCTGTCCAATTACATTGGTGCATAAAGCTAGGTTTTCAAATTCAGCTGGGTTTTTGGTTGATTGAAGCTTAATTTGGAAGCCTATTGCATTTTGTTCTCATTTTCCTGGGTTCTTGGACTTGGAATTGCTGTTTTTCTGCTAAAGTTAGTGCTGTTGTCCATTGCTGCTTTAGCTGACTTCCTTTTCTCATCATTTGTTCAATTTCCAGGTACTTTTTCAGCTTCAAATGACCTGTGAAACCTGAGTCAAGTGTATGATCAATATTGGAAGAGATTATGAAATACAATCTGCCTTTTTATGAATTTCTAGTAGTCTACTTTAGTTTAAACACATGTTATAATTGTAGTTATTTGCACATTACATTATTTGTATTAATTGGACTATATGAACTTTTTAGGATTATATGAGTAGAATAGTGGCTGTAGTTTAGTCAATTTCAGTTTTGGCTGCCACGTTAATTTGAGATTTAAGCTAGATTAACGCATTGATTGGAAGCAGATTTAAAATGAGCATGTATGCTCATACTTATATGAATGCTCATACCTATATGAAGCAAATAGAGCTTGTAGTTTTGAATGTTAAGTAATTTTTCAGCAGGAATGTTAAGTCTAATAAATAGGCCATGACGTTATACTCTAGTTTAATTCCAGCATTTTTGTTTCGAAATTAGAAAAATAACATTTCAATAGTAGGTTACCTGAAGTTGATGTGAATCACTTTATTTTAATCATCCAATTCTCTAAATGTTTTATAGAAATTCGTTAGCCTAGATATGATTAGAACATAAAATCTGGAATTAAATTGGCCGATTATTGAATTGAACAATTCCACAATCTTCCTGTTTGATGAGTTTAATTTTGGAAACAGGATCAGTAGCTTTGAAAGCCCAACTGTCCTTTGTACCTAAGCCAATAAGTCCAGTTTTGAAATAAATTTAGTAGTGTGGTTTGGGCTAGCTGATAGGCTAAGGCTTGACAGCCTATTCCAATTGGGTTGGGTCTAGATTTCGCTGGCGCACGACCCAGTTCCAGTTCTGGACTGCCATCTCTTTTGGGCCTGTGCAGGGGCCCACGTTTGGACAGCTTTTCATAAGTTGGCTAAATCTATTTTAGGGTCAATTTCGAGGCCAAAGATGCTGAAAACCTTAATTGACGCTACATGTTTAAATTTAAATATAAGCTTTGGGCCTTCAATTTAGGTGGCAGATTTGAACTAAGGGATTTTCAGCAATGGAAATTTCCCTTGTTTAAATTTGGACCTGATCTTGAGGCCCAAACCTTTTTTTTAACACCTTGAATAATAATCAAGTCACAATGTTAATTAAATAGGCCATTAGAGATAATTTTTAATAGAGAACAATAGTCCCTTTAGGATAGCCTTTAAAATAAAATGAGGTGCGCCGCGCCAAATAAAATCACAAATTGCGTGGCCCTCTTTGATTACTTCATTAAAAATACTTATAAATCGGGACGTGCCATTTAGCGAATTTTGATGGCCTCCCGCAAAGTTAATAACGAGTTAGTCACTTTAGGCGCGTTCTTTAATAAACCTATCACCTTAAACTCGGGTGTGCATTTCATGTGACCCAAATCCAAATCCCAAAATGTTGAATAAAATGTGTCGCGGATCCGGGTGCATTTCATGTGACGTGATCCAAAAATATATTTTAAACGACGTTCAATTTCATTAAAATTAATTAAAAGCGGTAAATAATTTTAAAATTGCACTATAGGATGACATGCATTAAAATCAGATAATAAGCCAATTATACTAGTTTAAGGGACCGTGCTAGAACCACGGGATCTGGGGGTGCCTAACACCATTCCCCGGGTCAACAGAATTCCTTATTCAGAATTTCTGGTTCGCAGACTCCATTCGGGAAGTCAAAATTTTCTCGATTTGGGATTCAAGATAAACCGGTGACTTGGGACACCAAAAGCCAAACCTATCCCAAGTGGCGACTCTGAAATAAATAAATAATCCCAATTCGAATAATGTCACTTAAATTGGAAAAACTCCCTTATACATTACCTTTCGGGGTAGATGTGTAAAAAAGGAGGTGTGACAGTACTCAAATCATGAAAAATGACTCATATGAGAGAGTTGTACCGCAAGCTCACCAGTACCACCTCAATAAAATGCTGAGAATCCATCACACGTCGTAGAACCAGAACACACGAATCTAACCCGAAGGATCATACCTCTACATAACTTCGCTCCAATGCGCGACCTCATCCAAATAGTGGTCCACATGAAACGCCTCAAGTCACTATGCTCAAATTGACAACCACGCGTAATTTGATGTCTAGAACCAAAAGCAAATCATCATAACCACGGAGAAGAAATTGACATAACATCACACAACCCAAAAGGACACAACCGATACGCCATCCGCCGAGCAATACCCAATACTCTTCCCACTCGAATTCCACTAAGAGACCCCAATAAAACCGCACCACATGTGCCTATAACCAACAAATCCTAACGCCTCGTAACACGGAAAGGTAACTCATAGATGTCCCCAGATCACTAATAAGCTCAATAACAATCGAATCAACACATCCCTATTACTCGATCATCCCACGAGGGGTACTTCTAAAATTCTTCTGTGCCACCGAGCAAACCTTGAATATCAACAATCGATCAAACAAGATAGTGCCGCAATACCAATGAAGTATCCATAACTCAAACACATCGCCCTTTCTAAAATGTATACCCTCATCAAGCCACACCAATCAGTGATCTCATTTATCTAGTCATTTGAAGCTGTCCATGCTGCCTAAGAGTTTATGACCTTCCTTTCAAAACTGAACCGTAACCTTACCATGCAAATCTCAACCCCACACAACATACCGCATATACCATACCATCCTATGATAAATATGAGAACTTCATAATCCACTCCGAGCTACAAGCAACTACGTACTCAACTAGCCAAGAACTTCTCCATTTGATCCCATCTAGGAAGAAAATCACTATACATCCCATGCTCCCCATGCCTGTAGAAAATATACATCTCTAACCGTGGTAGAAATTATCAAGAACTCTACGTATCCCCTTTGCACAAAACCGAACCATCAGGACTGACTCCTTCTAACTCAACCAAGCTACACAATCCATCAAAACTTAAGAGCATTGCAACAAAACACCTGTGGAAGCCCACCACTTCATAAGCACCCAAGAGCCGATCATATCCATTACCATGCCGATCCAGCCTACTACCAAGTTGTCCTAATCCTCTGAGTTACTTCCGAATTACCTTCAAATTTATATGTTTCCTTGCTAGTACATCACTATCCTTAACTAAAACTTGCCCCCCAAACTTTAGCGTAAAACCACACCACCTAAGGCTCATAAGCCACTGAATTCTCTCTTAAATATTCCCAAAAGCACCAAATTCAAAATACCTACCCTGAAAGGACTTCCTGCAAATCCAAGTCCATTACCTTTACCTTCCTGATACTGCTATATAGAACCCCATAATGATATAGAAATACTACTAGTCTTGACACCTTCCAGTGCAACCTTAGTTTCTAGCAACACATACAACTTGGAAATCTCTAATTATTACATGTAAAATCTTGAACCCATTAGTACCATTCTCGAGAGTCATCCACTCTACTCAATCCACAATTAGACCGATCAAATAGACTAGATGATTTGTGCTCCATTAGAACTCTAACACCCCAAAATGTAATCTCACCTTAATGCAACCAAGCAACTTCATGATCTATGCACCGCACATCCTTTACCAATAACAACTCAAGTCATTCTACGGTTCTCATACACGCATAATGCATAGCATGACCTTTATTGAAATTTCATTTACTCGAGCCATCCTCGGTCTCAACCTCTGTAAGCCATAACCGATTCACCAGTATGCCTCCAACTGGAACCAACATAGCACATAACCGTCCAATCAACTAGTTAATAGCAGACTCCCCCACTTGGCTCAAAGCCATAGATAAAAACACACAATAATTCCTAATGCATATACTCTATTACTGCCATAACACCATAGTAAGATTGAACTAAATTCTTTATGAGCTCGTGCAACACAGACCATCTAGTACTTCAAATCTTCTGCAAATCTCGCATTCACCCTCGTAATAGTCAAGCCCACTCTCTTAAGCGATCAAAATTCAAATTGAAACACATATATTTCCCTGGTAATAGAGATCCCGCTACAAAACAACATAGGGATCACACAATTTCAGCACACTCCGCAGGAGATAACCCTCCTGCTTCGCCATCTCTTTATACCCTTCCACCGTCCTAAACATCATGCAATCACTTAATCTTCCTGAGTCTGAACTCATGTCACGACATGAAATCTACTCCATTCCCCAACTAGAAAACATGGAAAGATTCTTTAACACACCCATAACTTGGGGCTACATATCAAATCAAGATGGAATTCGAGCACCAAATAGTTCTTTCTACCCTCAAGCATACCCTTCTCGTCTCATTCAAATCATTTGAACACATCTTGCAGTCACATCATACTCATCACATAGTCATCTGTCCATCACTTCCACTAATAGGGACACTACCGAACATATAAATTCAAAAGCACATGCTCACACAATCAGCACCTCATTGCTCAAGCTACAGGAAAAACCCGGCCTCAAGTCCTCCAGACTAGCCCAACACCATTGCATAAAAATCATATCTCGCCCCTCGATCAGGGGATCATAAGTCGTCAACGCACAGCTGATATCGAACGCTTATGTGCGCATACGAACGCGTGGAAGGAATTCAAAGGGTTACATTTCAAGCTGAATCAAGGACGCACGATAAGAATTCAAGAATGTGAAGTTTTTCCTAAAGGTTCTGTAGCCTCCCGAGGATAAGCACAGAAGTCTCTGTACCGATCCGCGAGACTCTACTAAACCTGATCATGACTCACGAGACCTATGTAACCTAGGCTCTGATACCAACTTGTCACGACCCTAAAACCGACCCGGTCGTGATGGCGCCTATCGTGAAACTAGTCCAGCTGACACTTATTCAATAAAAGTCATCTTTATACCATTTATTAATCACTGAAATACCATTTATTAATCAATAATCCCATGATGTAGTCTAAATGAATAGTGCGAAAAAATACACAAGCCCGACATCGGGGTGTCACAAGTCACGAGCATCTACTAAGGTATGGACACAACTAAGAATCTAAAATGTACAAAATATAGTCTAAGGAAGATAAGAGGGAGAAAAGCAGTGCTGCGAACGTCGGGTAGCTACCTTGCTAACTCCAATGACTCTGCCACTAAGAAATCAACACCCACTACCAGGTTCAGAAATACCTGAATCTGCACACAAGGTGCAGGAGTAATGTGAGTACGCCAACTCAGTAAGTAATAAAAGTAAATGAAAGCTGAGCAGTAAGAAAACAAATCCACGTCATAATGCTACAGTGAATACAGTGCACTTCAAAAAAAAATAGTACAGAAATCATTTACTTCGTAAATCAAGCTTAGTTTAAGTAAAAATTCCTTTTTAAAATAACTTTCAATAGTTTCAAACGAGTGATAAAACAATGAGTAAAAATGATAGAAATGTAAACAGCCCCTCGAGCAAAACATGTACCATAAACCACCCCTCGGGCATAATATCCACAAAACTAGCCCCTCGGGCTATCTCACAATCACTCGTAATCCGCCCCTCGGGCATAACATGAATCAAGAACTGCCCTTCGGGCAACATGGATCAAGAACTGTAATGACCCCACCGACCGTTTGAGTTTTTGCACTTTGATCGTCAGCTCTTGGGCATGACTTGCCCTGTGTGGTGTATTATTACTTATGTAAATCGTTGGTTTTAGTTTCGGGTTAATCAGAATGAATTTGGAAGAACAGTTCTCAGTTTAATGTTTAAAATTTGAAAGGTTTGACCAAGATTTGACTTGTTTGTATATGATCTCAGATTGAAATTTTTATGATTTGGTTAGCTACGTTAGGTGATTTGGGACTTAGGAGTGTGATCGGAATGCATTTTGGAAGTCCGTGGAAGGTTTAGGCTTAAATTGGCGAAATTGAGATTTCGGCATTTTCCGGTTGATAGGCGAGATTTTGATATAGGGGTCGGAATGAAATTCCGGAAATTGCAGTAGCTCCGTTGTGTCATTGTGACGTGTGTGCGAAATTTTAGGTCATTCGTACATGGTTTGGTTGGGTTTTTGATCAAAAGCGTAATTTGGAAGTTCTTGAAATTCTTAGGCTTGAATCCGATGTGAATTTGGTGTTTTGATGTTGTTTTGAGCGTTCCGAAGGTTGTAACAAGCTTGAATGAGGTTTTGGGATATGTTGGCATGTTTGGTTGAGGTCCCGAGGGCCTCGGTTGAGGTTCGGGTGGTCAATCGGATCATTTTGAAGTTTGAAAAATTGCAGAAGTTGCAGGTTCAGCTGTTGTAGGTTTTTAAACTTCGCATTCGCGAGTGGACCATCGCGTTTGCGAAGAGTCAGTGGAGGTCAGTGGAAGATTACCCTTCGCGTTCGCGAGCGAGGCTCCACATTCGCGAAGCACTGGATGATCGTGCATCACGTTCGCGAGATGGAAGTTGCGTTCGCATAGGGTCTTTTTGGTCAGCTGGTATGAGGTCGTGTTTGTTCTTCGCGTTCGTGAGAGAGGGTGTGCGATCGCGAAGGGTAAGGCTGAGGAACCATCACATTCACGATGGTCATGTCACGTTCACATAGAGGAAAATTTGGTCAAAGTAAGTTTGTGCTTCGCGAACGCGAGGGTTTGACCGCGTTCGCGAAGAAGGAAAATATGCCTGGGCAGAATGTTTTTAAGCTCGTCTTGTCCGCAATTTTAGGGCTTATTTCCTCCATAGCTGATCGTTTTTGGAGATTTTTGAAGGAGATTGAAGAGGGATTCAAGGGGTAAACGTTTGGAGGTAAGATTCTTGGACTAGAACTCGATTATTATGTGAATTCCCACCTAGAAAATCATGAAATCTAAGCCTAAAATTGGAGAGCTAGGGCTTGAAATTGGAGACCAAACATTTGGGATTTGAAGGGTCATTTGTGGATGGATTTTGATGTTCTTGGTATGTATGAACTCGTGGGGAGATGAGGAATCTATTGGTGTAAAAATTTTTGAATTTCGAGACGTGGGCCCGGGGGCCGGGTTTGAGCAATTTCGGGATTTTTAATGTAAATTGGATATTAAAGCCCACTCGAAAATATCTAATTTACATTAAAAATCCCGAAATTGTTCAAACCCAGCCCCCGGGCCCACTTCTCGAAAGTCAGAAATTTTTACACCAATAGATTCCTCATCTTCCCACGAGTTCATACATACCAAGAACATCAAAATTCACATCGGATTCAAGCCTAGGAATTTCAAGAACTTCCAAATAACGCTTTTGATAAAAAAATCCAACCAAACCACGTCCGAATGACCTGAAATTTTGCACACACGTCACAATGACACAACAGAGCTACTTCAACTTCCGGAATTTCATTCCGACCCCTATATCAAAATCTCGCCTATCAACCGAAAAACGCCGAAATATCAATTTTGCCAATTCAAGCCTAAGCCTTCCACGGACTTCCAAAATGTATTCCGATCACGCTCCTAAGTTCCAAATCACCTAACAGAGCTAACCAAATCATAAAAATTTCGATCCGAGATCATATACAAACAAGTCAAATCTTGGTCAAACCTTTCAAATTTTAAATTTTAAATTGAGAACTGTTCTTCCAAATTCATTCTGATTAACCTGAAACCAAAACCAACGATTACATAAGTCATAATACACCACACGGGGCATGTCATGCCCGAGAGCTGACGATCAAAGTACAATAACTCAAAACGACCGGTCGGGTCGTTACATCCTCCCCCACTTAAACATACGTTCGTCCTCGAACGTGCCCAGAGTTGTTCCAAAAGCCAACCAATCGCTGAATAACTTAACCATGCATATACCCGGGGGTGATCCCACGTCACCCTATATCATATAGGTCCGATAACACATTGTAACTGAAATTTCACAATCCAATCTAGCCCATAAACCATAGAACCACATTTCCACGTCTGAAATCTTCAATGCGATCAAAATCTCACATTTATACTGGTAATAAGCCCGAACAAGATGTAATAACCCATACCTGCAACCTCAGGTCCAATTACATGACGTACCACCTAACTCAACGCTTGTAGCGATAACTTCTAATCACAGCAGCCGCACACAACAACCGAATACCGATAGAAAACCTCTTATCAACTAAGGCCTCATTCCAACACTTTCATGCACTGCCAATGATAAATGAAACACGCAATAAACCATAACCATTTCTCAGATCAACCATTCATGAAGCCACTTCTCCTTTGGCAAGGACCATAGCAAATTTTTGAGCCAAACCTCGATATTCATCCTTCCAACATGCTGAAATCGAATCCGTTCGTATTCATTAATGATCCCAACGATCTCATCTAATCCAACACAACCACCCTGGTGTCATGACACCTCAATATAGGCTAAAGCCACAACTTGCGCATTACGCGCACCAATAAGTAACAGTCCGAACATACTCAAATCATGAAAAATGACTCAAATGAAAGAGTTGTCCCTCAAGCTCACCAGTACCACCACAACACAAGGCTGAGAACCCGTCTCACATCATAGGAACAAAACACACGAATCTAACCCGCAAGGTCATACCCCCACATAACGCTACGATGTGCGATCCTATTCAAACACATACACATGAAACACCTCAGGTTACTCTACTCGTAAACGACAACCATGCGCAATTTGATGTCTGGAACCAAAGCTAATCATCATACCCACGGTGAAGCAAATAACATACACCACACCAACTCGAAAGGACATAACTAATACGCCATTCACCGAGCAACATCCAATTACTCTTCCTACTCGACTTCCACTATGAAACCCCAATAGAACTGCACCACATGTGCCTATAACCCACAAATCATGACACCTCGCAACAGCGAAAGGTAACTCACAGATCTCCCCAAATTACTAATAAGCTCAATAACAACCGAATCAACACATCCCTCAAGTATACAATTTGGAGCCACCCAAGCCGACTCAAGTTAGAACACGCATCCACATTGGCCTGCCAACGAACTCCTTATCAAAGAAATCCTGAAGCTGATCCTTCAACTCCTTTAAATCTGCCGGTGCCATACGATACGGCGCCCGGCCTCAAATCGATACCGAAATCAACAACCTTGCCTGGCGACAAGCCTGACCACAAGAAACACATACGAAAAGTCCCTCACCACCGGAACTGAATTAATATGAGGAGCCTCTGCACTGATATCCTTCACGAGAACCCAAATAAGGAAGACAATCCTTCCCAGCCCTCCGCTGGGTCTTCGAAATATGAAACCACTCTACGAAGAACATAATCTATCGAACCTCGCCACTGTGGCATTCCCGACATAGCCAATAGCGCCGCTTTAGCGCAATGGTCCAGAATAACACAACAAAGAGGCAACCAGTATGCACCCAATATCACATCCAAAATCTGACCTACCAAGCAACAAAGGATCTACTCACGTCTCCAAACCCCGATAGTCGCTAAACAGGGTTGATACACGCGATCCACAACCACAACATAGCCTGAACACGAGAACTCCCAGACTCTAACTCCATATAGCACACGAATCACCATACCTGATCCCAATTCTGCCGTCGGATACATACTGCACCTCTAATACCCAATCATTCCACGAGAGATACTCTAACATTCTTCTATGCCTCCAAGCAAACTCGGATATCAGCAGTCGATCTAATAAGAAAGTGCCGCAACACTACCGAAGTACCATCAACTTAATCACATTGCCTTTTTCTGAAACATATACCCTCGTCAAATTACCTCCAACTGGCAATACCATTTCCTAAATCACCTGAAGATCATTCCCCTAATCATCTGAAGCTCATTTCTCTAATTATCTAAAACTGCCTGTGCTGCCTAAGGATTTTATGACCTTCCGTTCAGAACTGAACCGTAACCTTACAAACGCAAATCTCAATCCTCCACAACATACCGCATATACCACACCATCCTAGAATAACATGAGAACTTCACCTCCCTTCCAAGCTCCAAACATCTACGTACCCAACTAGCCAAGAACTTTCCATTTGATCCCATCTAGGAGAAAATTCACTATACATTGCATGCTACTCATGCCAGTAGAAGATTTACATCTCTAACCGTGGTAGAAATTATCAAGACCTTTACGAATCTCCTTTTGCACAAAACTGAACCATCAGGACTGACCCCTTCTAACTCAACCAAGCTACACAGGCCATGAAAACCCAAGAGCATTGCCACGAAACACCTGTGGAAACCTACCACTTCATAAGCACCCAATAACCGATCATACCCATTACTATGTTGATCCAGCCTACTACCAAGTTGTCCTAATCCTCTGAGTTCCTTCCGAATTACCTTCAAATTTATATGTTTCCTTTCTAACACGTCACGATCCTTAACTAAAACTTATCCTACAACTTTAACGTAAAACCACACCACCTAAGGCTCATAAGCCGCTGAATTCTCTCTTAGATATTCCCAAGAGCGCCACGTCCAAAATGATTTACTCTGAAGAGACTTCCTATGAATCTAAATTCGTTACCTTTACCTTCCTGATACTGATACATAGGATCCCATAATTAATATAGAGAATACCACAGTTCTTGACATCTTCCAATGAAAACTCAGTTTCTAGCCAAAAATACAACTCAAAAATTTCCACTCGTTACATGAAAAATCTTGTACGCATTAGAGCCATTCTCTAGAGTCAACCACTCTACTCAAACTACAATTAGCCCAATCAAATGAACCGAACAACCCGTGCCTCATTAGCACTCCGACACCGCACAATATAACTTCATCCCATTGCAACCAAGCAACTTCCTGCTCTATACACCGAGCATTCCTTACCAACAATAACGCAATAGCAGACTCCCCCACTTGGTTCGAAGCCATAGATCGAAACACACACAATAACTCATAATGCCTATACTCAATTGCTGCCATAATACCATAGTGAGATAAAACTCAACCCTTCATCAGCTCGTGAAACACAGACCATCTAGTACTTCAAATCTTCTGCAAATCTCGCATTCACTCTCACAACAGCCAAACCCACTCTCTTAAGCAACCCTAAATTTAAATTTCAACACATATATTTCACTTGAAAATGGGATCTTCTAACAGACAACGTAAGGATCACACAACTTCCGAACACTCCGCAGGAGATAACCCACCTGTTTTGCCTCCAACTAACATTTCTGTATACCTCCCACCGTCGCAAATATTACGCAGTCACTTAGTCTTCCTGAGTCTGAACTCATACCGCAACATGAAATTTACTCCACTCCCAACTAGGAAACATGAAAAGATTCTTCAAACGGCCATAACTCGGGGCTATAACAAAAATCAAGACGGAAATCAAGCACCTAATAGTTCTTCTATCCTCCGGCAGACCCTTCCCGTCACTTCCAAATCATACGAATACATCTCGCAGTCACATCACCCTCATCACGTAACTGTCAAGTCATTACTCCCATTAATAGGGACATAACAGAACATGTAGATCCAGAAACACGTGCTCACGCAATCAGCACCTCGGTGCTCAAGCTGTAGGCAAAAATCCAGCCTCGAGTCCTCAAGACTCGCCCAACATCAGCACATAGAGATCACATCTCGCCCCTCAATCAGGGAATCACAAGCCATCGATACACATCTGATACTGAGCGCTCTCCCGCGCATACGAATGCGTGGAAGGAATTTCAAGAGTTACTTTTCAAGCTGAATCAAGGACGCATGATAAGAATTCAAGAATGTGAAGTTTTTCCTAAAGGTTCTGCAGCCCCTCGAGGATAAATATAGATGTCTCCGTACCGATCCGTGAGACTCTACTAAACCCGCTCATGACTCGTGAGACCTATGTAACCTAGGCTCTGATACCAACTTATCACGACCCTAAACCCAGACCCGGTCGTGATGGCGCCTCTCATGAAGACAAGGCCAGCCGACACATTTCCAATTCGAAGTTAAATAGATAAACAACAATAATACAGGCTAAAACATGATTTAATAACACTAAGTAGCAGATAATATCATAACAATACGGAAGTACAACCCAAACACAGCCCAAACCGGGGTGTCACTAGTCATGAGCATCTACTAAGGTCTAAATACCACTGACAAAGTCGAAAGTGTACTAAGTATAGACTAATAGAATAAGGAGGGAGAAAAGCAGTGTTGCGAACGTCGGCAGCTTCCTTGCTAAACTCCGATGACTCTGCCTCCGCTCAACTAATACCCGCTACCGGGTTTAGAAAATACCTAAATCTGCACACAAGGTGCAGGGAGTAAAGTGAGTACTTCTAACTCTATGAGTAATAATCATAAATAAAGACGGAGTGACAAGAAATCACGAAAAGGGCATCAACATGCTGTATAGAAGTAGTACAAAACCAGTAAGAAAGCGATGAAGCTGTGAAATCTCTTAAAGCGTCTTAGCTTAGTTTAAACTTCTTTGAAAATGACTTTTTCAACAGCTAGGCAAATGAATGCAGAACAACTAGTGCAGATAGGCACACAAATCCGCCCCTCGGGCACAAATACACAATTAAACAGGTAAATGGCACGCAAATAAGAAAGATAAGCACATAAGTGTCACGACCCAAACCCCGCTCCAGTCGTGATGGCGCCTCTCGTGAAGACAAGGCCAGCCAGACCATTTCAGAACACCACTTTTAAGAAGTTCAACAATTCAATAACAGTTCAAATATGACTTAATGGTATTAATTAACGAATTTACAACCCAACACAGCCCTAATCGGGGTGTCACAAGTCACGAGCAACTATTAGAATATCACTACCACTACAATTCTGAAATATACAAATAGGATTGATAAAACAAAGGAAGAACGTGCGGTGCTGCGAACGCTGGCAGTCACCTCGCTAATCTCCATGAACTTAGACTCTGATCATCTCAGTACCTGCTACCGGGTCAACAAATACCTGCATCTACACACGAGGTGCAGGGAGTAAAGTGAGTACTCCAACACACTGAGTAACAAAAGTAAATAATAACTGAGCAGTAAGAAATCACGTAAAGCAAACCATCATGTTGCATAGAAGCAGGGCAAATCCTTTGAGACTGTGAAATCTTGGAAATATCTTGGCTCAGTTTAAAGCTCTTTTGAAAATGATCTTTTCAACAGTTACGAAAACGATTTCAAACAGTTAGTGCTGATAAGCACAGAAAAAAAGCCGCCCCTTGGGCAATATCTCAAAAACAGTACCAGCCTCTCGGGCTCACTCTCAGAAACACCCTCAGCCCCTCGGGCTCTCTCTCTCTCTCTCTCTCTCTCTCTCTCTCTCTCTCTCTCTCTCTCTCTCTCAGATCACTCTCAGAATAGTATCATATAGTAACCGTTGCGGCGTGCAGCCCGATCCATATATCGCTGCGGCGTGCAGCCCGATCCGTATATCGCTGCGGCGTGCAGCCCGATCCGTATATCGTCGACGGCGCCCACTGGGGGTGTGCAGACTCCGGGAGGGGCCCCTTACGGCCCAAGCGCAATATCAAGCCACCTCGTGGCATCATCACTCGGCACTCGGCCTCACATCACTCGGCACTCGGCCTCACATCACTCAAGCCACCTCGTGGCATATAAAGTATCTCAGGCCCTCGGCCTCATATCACTCAGCATATCCTCACATATGGCCCTCGGCCTCACTCAGTCCAAAAATCATCACAAGCCCCTCGGGAATTTGTAAAACAACAGTTCTCAGCCCAAAATATCATTTAGAAATATCATTTAAGTTTCAAATCTGAGTAAAAGTGGTTGAGTATGTAAAACAATAGATATCAACAGGGCTGAGTTCATGTTTAAGTCAAAACAGTGAGGAAAACAATAATAAAAACTCCCCGAAGGGTTCAAATAATTGGCACGAAGCCCAAATATGGCAATCAGCTCAAGTCATGATGATAACAAATAAGTTTCAGTCAAATACGCGGTAAAATCATTTATCGGGACGGACCAAGTCACAATCCCCAATGGTGCTCTACCCCACGCTCGCTATCCGACGTGCAAGTCACCTCAACACAGCACTACGATGTGCGATCCGGGGTTTCAAACCCCCGAGGATATACAATTACAATCATTACTCACTCGAATCGGACAACGCTCTACGCTCGCTATCGTCCTTCGCCTCTACAACGTCCGGCCTCCTACGACCGCTACTACGTAACTTACGAACCCAAAACCGAGACGACGTAACTAACNTCTCCTCTCTCTCTCCCCGCGTACCTCTCTCTCTCTCTCTCTCTCTCTCTCTCTCTCTCTCTCTCTCTCTCTCTCTCTCTCTGATCACTCTCAGAACAACATCATATAGTAACCGCTGCGGCGTGCAGCCCGATCCACATATCGTTGCGGCGTGCAGCCCGATCCATATCTCGCTGCAGCGTGCAGCCCGATCCATATCTCGCTGCGGCGTGTAGCACGATTCATATCTCGTTGCGGCGTGCAGCCCGATCCATATGGGTACCCGCGCTCACTGTGAGGGTGCAGACTCCGGAGGGGCTCCTACAGCCCAAGCGCTATATCGCTGTGACGTGCAGCCCGATATATATCGCTGCGGCGTGCAGCCCGATCCATATCAGTATCGCTGCGGCGTGCAACCCGATCCATAATATAAAACCCTCACATCCAGGACCTCGGCCTCATATCACTCAGTGTATCCTCACATCTGGCCCTCGACCACACTCAAGCAGAATATCATCACAAGCCCCTCGGGCATTAGTAAAACAGTTGTTCTCAGCCCAAATTATCATTTAAGACTCAAACCTGAGTAAATGTGGCTGGGTTGTAAAATAGTGGAGAAACAGTATGACCGAGTTCAAGTAATAAGTCAAAGCAGTGAGGAAACAGTGATAATAATCCCCGAAGGATTCAAATAGTGGGCACGAAGCCCAAATATGGCATTCAGCCCAAACAACAGTGATAACAAGTAAATTTCAGTCAAATACGCAGTAAATTCATCAATCGGGACGGACCAAGTCACAATCCCCAGCAGTGCTCTACCCCACGCCCACTATCCGGCGTGCAAGTCACCTCAATATAGCACTACGATGTGCAATCCGGGGTTTTAAACCCTCAGGATATCATTTACAATCATTACTCACCTCGAACTGGCGAAATCTCTAGCTTGCGACGCCTTTGCCCCTCAAATCGGCCTCCACGCGCGTCGAATCTATCCAAAATCAGAGCGAATACATCACAATATGCCAATGGGACAATACCCAATAAAAACCAATCGAAAAATAACAAAAATCTCGAAATTTGCAAAACCCGAGCCCGGGCCCACTTCTTGAAAAATCAGATAATTAACATCACCGGATTCCTTATCTTGCCACGAGTCTATACATATCAAAATTACCAAAATCGGAGTCCATTTGACCCCTCAAATTCCACTTTGAGATACCAAATTTCCAAGCCCTAGCTTTACCCTCTTTTGATGAATTTTCCACAAATTTCCATGTTAATTCTACCATTAATTCATGTATTTAGGCCAAAGAACTCACCTCCAATCACACCTAGTCGAAATCCCCTTCAATTTCCGTCCAAAAGCTCCCAAGGTCGATCAAAAATGGTGGAAATAACCCTTAGCTCGCGGAACAAAATGAGCTTTAAAACCCTTCTCTGAACAGGCACTTTCGCTTCTGCGGTTGCCTTACCGCATTTGCGACTACCGCTTCTGCGGTTATACCTCCAGTTCTGCGGATCTTCATTATGCCCAGGACCGTTTTTGCGGTCAAGTCCCGCTTCTGCGGTCAAACATCCGCTCCTGCGGAACTCCTCTAAAGCGTGCGGACCACTTCTGCGGTCAAAGTCCGCACCTACGGACATCGCACCTGCGGAATAAGTCCGCTTCTGCGGAAATTCTTCAATTGGCCAACGTCGCACCTGCGACCCATATTTTGCATCTGCGGAACCGCATCTGCGGCCCCTTTTCCGCAGATGCGGAAATACTAGGTATCAGCAACCACCAGCAATGCACAAGTTCAAAATCCATCCCGATGGCCATCCGAAATCGCCCCGAGGCCCCCGGGACCTCAACCAAAAGTGCCAACCCATCCTAAAACATCATTCAAACTTGCTCCAATCATCAAAACACTACAAACACCACCAAAACCATCAAATTACATCGGATTCAAGCCTAAGTTCTTCTAAAACTTCCGAATCACACATTTGATAAAAAAACCCGACCAAAACACCTCCGAATGACCTGAAATTTTGCACACACATCCCAAATCACCTAACGAAGCTACAGAAACTCTCGGAATTCCATTCCGACCCTCAGATCAAAATCTCACCCCTCAACCGGAATTCGCCAAAATACTAACTTCGCCAATTCAAGCCTAATTCTACACCGGACCTCCAAAATCAATTCCGATCACACTCCTAAGTCACAAATCATACCTCGAAGCTAACCAAATCATAAAAACTCCGATCCGAGCTCATATACAAATAGGTCAACTCTTGGTCAAACCTTTCAAATTCAAGGCTCTCTACTGAAACTGCTCTTTAAAATTTATTCCAAATTTTCTCAAAAATCAAAACCGACGGTCTACATTAGTCATAATACATGGCGATCAAGGTGCAAAAGCTCAAAACGACCGGTCGGGTCGTTACATCCTCCCCCACTTAAACACACGTTCGTCCTCGAACGTACCTAGAGTTGTTCTAGAAGCCACTCAATAGCTGAATAACCTTACCAAGCATATACCCGGGGGTGATCCTACGTCACCCTATCTCACATAGGTCTGATAACACAACATAGCTGAATTTTCACAACCCATCTAGTCCATAAACCATAGAACCATATTGCACTTTCTGAAATCATACACAAGATCAGAACCTCACATCTATACTCAGAATGAGCCCGAACCAGCTGTAATAACCCATACCTGCAACCTCAGGTGCAATCATATGATATACTACATAACCCAAACACTCGAAACGATAACTTCTATTCACAGCAGTTGCCCACAACACCCGAATACCAATAGAAAACCCCTTATCAACTAAGATCTTATTCCAACACTTTCATATACTGCCAATGATAAATGAAGCATGCCATAAACCGTAACCATCTCTAGGTCAACCATTCATGAAGTCACTTCCCTTTTTGGCTAATACCATAGTAGATTTCCGAGTCGAACCCCGATATTATCCTTCCAATCAGCTGAATTTCCAATCCGTTCGCATTCATTAATGACTCCAACGATCACCTCGAATCCAACACACCACTCCGCTAACATGACACGTCACTACAGGCCTAAGCCACGACTTGCATATTTCACGCACCAATAAGGAACGGTTTGAACATACCCAATCATGAAGATGACCTAAAAAAAGAGTTGTACCTCCAGCTTATCAGTACCATCACAACACAAGGCTGAGACCCCGTCTCACATCATAGAAATAGAACGCATGAATCTACCCCGAAAGGTCATATCTCCACGTAGCCTCGCTACAAATGCGCGATCCTATCCAAACACTGTTACACCTGAAACACCTCAAGTCACTATACTCAAATCGACAGCCACGCACAATTTGATATCTGGAACCCAAGCAAATCATTATACCCATGGTGACACAAATAGCATATGCCACGCAACCCGATAGGACATAATCGTTATGTCGTTCCCTAAGCAACGCTCAATTACTCTTTCCGCTCGAATTCCACTAAGAGACCCCAATTGAACCGCACCACATGTGCCTATAACCAACAAATCATAGCATCTCGCAGCACAGAAAAGGTAACTCACAGATCTCCCCAGATCACTGATAAGCTCATCAACGGTCGAATCAATACCTCCCTCAACGATGCCATTCGAAGCCAACCAAGCCGACTCAAGATAGAATGCTCATGATAGGAGCCCAAATAAGGGAGACAAATCCTTCTCGGTCGCACGCTGGGTCTTCAAAATATAAAAAAATCCCAATAGGACATAATCCGCCGAACATCGCCACTAAGTCCCTGGTATTCCCGGCATAGCCAACAGCGCCATCTCACCGCAATAGCCCAGAACAACACAATGCTGAAACACCCCAATATCATATCTAAAATCTATCATACCCAGCAAAGAAAGATCCACTCGGGCCTCCAAATCTCGGCAGTCACTAAACAATGCTGATACACACGATCTAGAATCGCAATATAGCCTGAATATGAGAACTTCCGATCTCCAATTCCTTGTAGCACATAGGTCACCCTACCTGATCCCAAATTCCGCCGTCCGAATACATATCACACCTCAGGTATCCATTCATTCCACGAAAGATATTCTAAAATTCTTCTATGCCATCAAGCAACTCGAATATCAACAGTAGATCCAACACGAAAGTGCCGCAATACTATCAAAATATCATCAATTTAATCATATCACCCTTTTTCTGAAACATATACTCCCGTCAGATCACTTCCAATTAGCAGTATCATTTCCCTGATTACCTGAGGCCACCCGCTGCCTAAGAGTTCTATGAACTTCTTTTCGGAATTGAACTGTAACTCATCTAGCCAAGAACATCCACTGATCCCATTTAGAAGAAAAATCATTACACATCCCATGCTCCGGATGCCCATCGGAAATATACATCTCCAAACCACGGTAAAACCCAACAAGAACTCTCTCCCAATTCCATTTGCACAAGCTAAACTGTCCGGACTGAATCCTCCTAACTAGACCAAGCTAAGCAAGCTGTCAGAACTCAAGAGCTTTGCTGCAAAATACCTGTACGAACTCATTATCTCGAACACACACAAAGAATTAATCGTATCCTTTCCATACCGATTCGGTCTACTATCAAGCTATTCCATCTATCTAATTTCCCTTCTGATTCATCATCAACTTGATATTCCCCCTTGCTGTAGCACCACAGTTCCTCAACCCAGGCTCACTACACGAGACCCAAGCACAATGCCACACTGTCTAAGACCCATAAGCCACTGAATTCTCTCTCAAATATTCCCAAAAACACCACATTCCAAAATACTTTACTCTGAAGAACTTCCTGCGAATCCAAATCCGTTACCTTTACTTCCCAGATATTGATACATAGAATCCCATAATTAACATAAAAATACCACAAGTCTTGACCATTTCCAATGAAAACACAGTCTCTAACCACATACACAACCTTAAGACACATGATTGTTACATGTAGAATCTTGGACGCATTAAAATCATTCTCGAGAGTCATTTACTTCTTATTCAAACTCCAATTCACCTGATCAAACGAACATAACCACCCATGCCTCGTTGGCACTCTGACACCGCAGGATATGACCTCATCCCAATACAAACAAACATCTTCCTGCTCCATGCGCCGAGCATTCTTTACCAACAACAACTTAAGACATCCTGTGATTCTCACACATCTATGAAGCACCATTTGACCTTTGTCAAAATTTTGCTTCACTCGTGCCATCCTCGGCTCAATTTCTGCAACCAGAACTGATTCTCCAGCATGCCTCAAACTGGAACCAACATAGCACCTAACCGTGCAATCAACTTGTCACAGCAGACTCCCCCACTTGGTTCGAAGCCATAGACCAAGATACACTCAATAACTCATAACACTTTTGCTCTATTGATGCCACAATACCATAGTGAGATTAAGCTCGAATTATTTATAAGTTTGTGAAAACACAGATCATCCAGTGTTGTAATCTTCTGCAAATCTCGCATTCATCCTCGCATCAGTTGAGTCCATTCTCTTAAGTGACCCGAAATTTCAAATTTCAACACGTACCCTTCAATTACACATGAGATCTTCTAACATACACATAAGGATCATACAGCCCCACAACTCTTCGCAGGAGATAGCCCACTTGCTTTGCCTTCAGTTAACCTTTCTGTATACCTTCCACCATCATAAACTGTACGCAGTCACTTAGTCTTCCTGAGTCTAAACTCATACCGCAACATAAATTTTACGTCACTCTCAATTGGAAAACATGAAAAGATTCTTCACGCGCCCGTAACTCAGGCTACGCATCAAATCACAATAGAAATCAAACACTTAATAGTTCATCTATCATCCTGCAGACTTCCTCGTCACTACCAAGTTACATAGATATATCTCGCAGTACTAACACACTCATCACGTAGCTAACCAGCCGTCACTCCCACTAATAGGGACAATACCGAACATATAAGATTAAAACACTTGCTCACACAATCAGCACCTCGGTGCTCAAGCCATAGGCAAAGATCCGGCCTCAAGTCCTCCAGACTGGCCCAACATCAAACTCACAAAGATCACATCTCGCCCCTTGATCGGGGAATCACAGGCCATCGAGGCACATCTGATACTGAGCGCTCATGCGCGCATACAAACGCGTGTAAGGAATCAAGATGAATCAAAGACGCACGATAAGAATTCAAGAATGCGAAGTTTTCCTAAAGGTTCTGCAGCCTCTCGAGGAGAAATACAGGCGTCCCCGTACCGCTCCACGAGACTCTACTAAACCTGCTCATGACTCGTGAGACCTAGTAACCTAGGCTCTGATACCAACTTGTCACGACCCAAACCCCGCTCCGGTCGTGATGGCGCCTCTCGTGAAGACAGGGCCAGCCAGACCATTTCAGAACACCACTTTTAAGCAGTTCAACAGTTCAATAACAGTTCAAATATGATTTAATGGTATTAATTAATGAAATTACAGCCCAACACAGCCCTAATCGGGGTGTCACAAGTCACGAGCAACTATTAGAATATCACTACCACTACAAGTCTGAAATATACAAATAGGACTGATAAAACAAAGGAAGAACGTGCGGTGGTGCAAACACTGGCAGTCACCTCGCTAATCTCCATGAACTTAGCCTCTGATCAGCTCAGTACCCGCTATCGGGTGAACAAATACCTTCATCTGCACACGAGGTGCAGGGAGTAAAGTGAGTACTCCAACTCAGTAAGTAACAAAAGTAAATAATAACTGAGCAGTAAGAAATCACGTAAAGCAAACCATCATGCTGTATAGAAGCAAGGTACAATCCTTTGAGAAAAGAGTAAGGCTGTGAAATTTTTGAAATATCTTGGCTCAGTTTAAAGCTCTTTTGAAAATGATCTTTTCAACAGTTACGAAAACGATTTCAAACAGTTAGTGCGGATAAGCACAGAAAAAATCCGCCCCTCGGGCACAAATACCACAGTATAACAGGTAAAAAGGCAAATAAAAATGCAAGATGCGTACATAAAAGTCTGCCCCTCGGGCAGTATCTCAAAAACAGTACCAGCCTCTCGGGCTCACTCTCAGAAACACCCTCAGCCCCACAGGCTCTGTCTTTCTCTATCTCTCTCTCAGATCACTCTCAGAACAATATCATATAGTAACCGCTACGGCGTGCAGCCCAATACACATATCGCTGCGGCGTGCAGCCCGATCCATATCTCGTTGCGGCGTGCAACCCGATCCATATGGGTACCCGCGCTCACTGTGGGGGTGCATACTCTGGAGGGGGTCCTACAGCCCAAGCGCTATATCACTGCAACGTGCAGCCCGATATATATATCGCTGCGGCGTGCAGCCCGATCCATATAAGTATCCCTGCGGCGTGTAACCCGATCCATAATATAAAACCCTCACATCCACGCCCTCGACCTCATATCACTCAGTGTATCCTCACATCTGGCCCTCGACCACACTCAATCAGAATATCATCACAAGCCCCTCGGGCATTAGTAAAACAGTTGTTCTCAGCCCAAATTATCATTTAAGACTCAAACCTGAGTAAAAGTGGCTGGGTTGTAAAATAGTGGAGAAACAGTATGACTGAGTTCAAGTAATAAGTCAAAGCAGTGAGGAAATAGTGATAATAATCCCCGAAGGATTCAAATAGTGGGCACGGAGCCCAAATATGGCAATCAGCCCAAACAACAGTGATAACAAGTAAATTTCAGTCAAATACGCAGTAAATTCATCAATCGGGACGGACCAAGTAACAATCCCCAGCTGTGCTCTACCCCACGCCCACTATCCGGCGTGCAAGTCACCTCAATATAGCACTATGATGTGCAATCTGGGGTTTCAAAACCTTAGGATATCATTTACAATCATTACTCACCTCGAACCGGCAAAATCTCTAGCTCGCGATGCCTTTGCTCCTCAACTCGGCCTCCACGCGCATCGAATCTATCAAAAATCAGAGCGAATACATCACAATATGCCAAAGGGACAATACCCAATCTCGAAATTTGCAAAACCCGAACCCCGGGCCCACTTCTCGAAAAATCAGAAAATTAACATCACCGGATTCCTTATCTTGCCACGAGTCTATACATATCAAAATTACCAAAATCAGAGTCCATTTGACCCCTCAAATTGCACTTTGAGATACCAAATTTCCATGCCCTAGCTTTACCCTCTTTTGATGAATTTTCCACAAATTTCCATGTTAATTCGACCATTAATTCATGTATTTAGGCCAAAGAACTCACCTCCAATCACACCTAGTCGAAATCCCCTTCAATTTCTGTCCAAAAGCTCCCAAGGTCGATCAAAAATGGTGGAAATAACCCTTAGCTCGCGGAACAAAATGAGCTTTTAAAACCCTTCTCTGAACAGGCACTTTCGCTTCTGCGGTTGCCTTACCGCATTTGCGACTACCGCTTCTGCGGTTATACCTCCGCTTCTGTGGATCTTCATTATGCCCAGGACCGCTTTTGCGGTCAAGTCCCACTTCTGCGGACCCCGCTTATGCGGTCAAACATCCGCTCCTGCAGAACTCCTCTAAAGCGTGCGGACCGCTTCTGCGGTCAAAGTCCGCACCTGCGGACATCGCACCTACGGAATAAGTCCGCTTCTGCGGAAATTCTTCAATTGGCCAACTTCGCACCTGCAACCCACACTTTGCATCTGCGAAACCGCATCTGCGGCCCTTTTTCCGCAGATGCGGAAATACCAGGTATCAGCAACCACCAGCAATGCACAAGTTCAAAATCCATCCCGATGGCCATACGAAATCACCCCGAGGCCCCCGGGACCTCAACCAAAAGTGCCAACCTATCCTAAAACATCATTCAAACTTGATCCAATAATCAAAACACTACAAACAACACCAAAACCATCAAATTACATCGGATTCAAGCCTAAGTTCTTCTAAAACTTCCGAATTACGCTTTTGATAAAAAAACCCGACCAAAACACCTCCGAATGACCTGAAATTTTGCACACACATCCCAAATCACCTAACAAAGCTACAGAAACTCTCGGAATTTCATTCCAACCCTCAGATCAAGATCTCACCCCTCAACCGGAATTCGCCAAAATACTAACTTCGCCAATTCAAGCTTAATTCTACAGCGGACCTCCAAAATCAATTCCGATCACACTCCTAAGTCACAAATCATCCCCAGAAGCTAACCAAATCATGAAAACTCCGATCCGAGCTCATATCAAATAGGTCAACTCTTGGTCAAACCTTTCAAATTCAAGGCTCTCTACTGAAACTGCTCTTTCAAATTTATTCCAAATTTTCCCGAAAATCAAAACCAATGGTCTACATTAGTCATAATACATAACACGGGGTAAGTCATGCCCGAGAACTGGTGATCAAGGTGCAAAAGCTCGAAATGACCGATCGGGTCGTTACAATAAGGTTCGCCCCTCTGGCACAATGTCAACAAATCCGTCCCTCGGGCAATATATCGGAACAGTACCAGCCCGTCGGGCAATCACATAGAAAAATACCAGCCCCTCGGGAAATCACATAGAACAATACCAGCCCCTCGGGCTATAACTCACATCACAATGGGTACCCGCGCTCACTAGGGGTGTGCAGACTCCTGGAGGGGCCCCTTACATCCCAAGAGCAATATCAAGCCATCTCGTCGCATCATAAATAGGCTCTCGGCCTCATATATATATCAAGCCACCTCGTGGCATACAATCTCAGGCCCTCGGCCTCATAATCAAAATCAGTGTATCACCGCTGCGTCGTGCAGCCCGACCTAAAAGATATCCTCACAACACTGTCCCTCGGCCTTACTCAGTCAAAATCACATAAGCCTCCTGGGCAACAGTAAAATTGTGTTTCTCAACCCAAAACATCATTTAAATATCATTTTAGTATTAAAACTGAGTGAACATGGCTGAGTTTTGAAAACAGTGGAAAATAACATGACTGAGTTCAAGCATAAAGTATAAACAGTGAGGAAATATCAACAAAAATCCCCGAAGGGTTCAAATAATTAGCACGAAGCCCAAATATGGCATTCAGCCCAAATAATAATGATAACAAATAGATTTCAGTTGAATACACGGAAGAATCATCAATCGGGATGGACCAAGTCACAATCCCCAATAGTGCACGACCCCACTCTGATCATCAAGCGTGTGCCTCACCTCAATATAGCACTACGATGTGCAATCCGGGGTTTCAAACCCTCAGAACATCATTTACAATCATTACTCACCTCGATCCGGTCCAAACTCTAGCCCGCGATGCCTTTACTCACCCGAATCGACCTCCGGATGCTCCATATCTAGTCACAATCAGTACATAGTCATTAAAATATGCTAAGGGAGCAAAGCCCACTCGCAAATATCCAATTTACATTAAAAATCCCGAAATTGCTCAAACCCGGCCCCCGAGACCACGTCTCGAAATTTAGAAATTTTTACAGCAATAGATTCCTCAGCTCCCCACGAGTTCATACATACCAAGAACATCAAAATCCATCCACCAATGACCCTTCAAATCCCAAATGTTTGGTCTCCAATTTCAAGCCCTAGCTCTCCAATTTTAGGCTTAGATTTCATGATTTTCTAGGTGGGAATTCACATAATAATAGAGTTCTAGTCCAAGAATCTTACCTCCAAATGTTCCCTCCTTGAATCCCTCTTCAATCTCCTTCAAAAATCTCCAAAAACGATCAGCTATGGAGGAAATAAGCCCCAAAATCGCAGACAAGACGAGCTTAAAAATATTCTGCCCAGGCATATTTTCCTTCTTCGCGAACGCGGTCAAACCCTCGCGTTCGCGAAGCACAAACTTACTTTGACCAAATTTTCCTCTATGCGAATGCGACATGACCATCGCGAACGCGATGGTTCCTCAGCCTTACCCTTCGCAATCGCACACCCTCTCTCACGAATGCGAAGAACAAATACGACCTCATACTAGCTGACCAAAAATACCCTACGCGAACGCGACTTCCATCTCGCGAACCCGATGTACGAGCATCCAGTGCTTCGCGAACGCAAAGGCTAATCTTCCACTGACCTCCACTGACTCTTAACGAACACAGTGGTCCACTCGCGAACGCGAAGAGTAAAAACCTGCAACAGTTGAACTTGCAACTTCTGCAATTTTTCCATCTTCAAAATGATCCGATTGACCACCTGAAACTCACCCGAGGCCCCCAGAACCTCTACCAAACATGCCAACATATCCCAAAACCTCATTCAAACTTATTCCAACCTTCGGAACGCTCAAAACAACATCAAAACACCAAATTCACATCGGATTCAAGCCTAAGAATTTCAAGAACTTCCAAATTACGCTTTTGATCAAAAACCCAACCAAACCACGTCCGAATCACCTAAAATTTTGCACACACGTCACAATGACACAATGGAGCTACTGCAACTTCCGAAATTTCATTCCGACCCATATATCAAAATCACGCCTATCAACCGAAAAACGCCGAAATCTCAATTTCGCCAATTCAAGCCTAAACCTTCCACGGACTTCCAAAATGCATTCCGATCATGCTCCTAAGTCCCAAATCACCTAACGAAGCTAACCAAATCATAAAAATTTTGATCCGGGATCATATACAAACAAGTCAAATCTTGGGCAAACCTTTCAAATTTTAAACTTTAAACTGAGAACTGTTCTTCAAAATTCATTCTGATTAACCTGAAACCAAAACCAACGATTTACATAAGTCATAATACACCACACGGGGCAAGTCATGCCTGAGAGCTGACGATATAAGTGCAAAAACTCAAAACGACCGGTCGGGTCGTTACAAGAATAGCCCCTCGAGCATCAATATAAAACAACAACAGCCCCTCGGGCTACAACACATCACACACACTGAGTACCCGTGCTTACTGGGGGTGTACAGACTCCGGGAGGGGCCCCTTACGGCCCAAGCGCAATATCAAGCCATCTCGTGGCATAATCAAATAGGCTCTCGGCCTCATATCAATCACAAGCCACCTCGTGGCATAATAAATCTGGCCCTCGGTCTCTCATATATCACAATCGGTACCACATGCTGCGGCGCGCAGCCCGATCCCATAGTATCCTCACAACATAGGCCCTCGGCCTCACTCAGTCACATCTCACTCAAGCCCCTCGGGGTGACAGTAAAACAAGTACTCGCCTCAAAATCATTTATGAAATCAAAAGGAGTGAATAAAATTGAGTTATGAAAAACAGTAAGAAAATAGCATGACTGAGTGCAAAAAGTAACCAAAACAGTGAGGTAAAACAGTAGTAAAAGCCCCTAAGGGTCCAAACAATCGGCATAAGGCCTAGACACGGCATTTAGCACCAAAAACAATAATATTTTCCAAAGTATAACAATATCGAATAATTTTCAAGAAAAATACACGACATAGTAGTCGTACGGGATAGACCAAGTCACAATCCTCAATGGTGCTTGACCCCACGCTCGTCATCTAGCGTGTGTGTCACCTCAAAGTAGCATACGATGTGAAATCCGGGGTTTCATACCCTCAGAACAGTATTTACAATCATTACTTACCTCTATCCGGTCCAAACTCTAGCCCTCAATGCCTTAGCTTCTCGAATCGGCCTCTGAATACTCCAAATCTAGCCAAAAGAAGATTCACACCATCAAAATATGCTAAGGGAACAAAGCCCACTCGAAAATATCCAATTTACACCAAAAATCCTGAAATTGGCCAAATGCGGCCCTCAGGCCCACGTCTCGGAATCCGATAAAAATTGCACCAATAGAATCCTTACACTCTCACGAGTTCGTACATACCAAGAACATCAACATCCGACATCAAATGCCTATTCAAATCCCCAAAAGAATTTTAAGACTTTTCTTCCATTTTTCCCCAATTTCCATTCTAATTTCTCAATTTAAATGATAATAATCAAGACATACTCATGGTATTTAATCAAATTTGAGTGAACAACACTTACCCCAATCAATCCTCTGAAAATCCCTTCAAAAATCGCCTCAATTCGAGCTCCATAGCTCCAAAAATGCAAAAATGGCTGAAACCCTCGATATAGAGTACTTTATAATCTGCCCAGGCATTTACCCTATGCTATCGTGGACAAACTAATGCGATAGCGAAGCACAAAATTTTCCAGCCCTTCTTTTACCCTATGCGATCGCGGCCTTTCCTTCGCGATCGCGTAGACCATATTTTTCCAACAGCCTTCTCCAACTCTTCTGGACAGCCTCTAGTATAATGGTCATAACTTTTTGAACAAAACTCCAAATTACAATAGGTTTAACTTTTGAAAACTAGACATCAAGGGCTACAACATTCATTTTTGGATCATCTTCAAATTCCTTATAGATTATGAGATATAAGCTTCCAAAGTCAGGTCAGTGCAACAGAAATTTTACTCTATGCGATCGCGAGAAGACATAGGCAATCGCATAGAACAACTCCATTTTTCCAAATTTTCTATATGCTAACACGGCTAGATCTATGCTAACGCACTGTACACCCCTGAAGCAAAAAACCATCAACTAGAAATGGCCTAGAAATGGTCCGGAACCACCCCGAAACTCACCCGAGGCCCTCAGGACCTCAACCAAACATGCCAACACATCCCATAAAATCATTCAAACTTGTTCCAACCTTCGGAACGCTCAAAACAACATCAAAACATCGAATTCTGAATTCCGAATTCGATCAAAAAGTCTATCAAACCTCGTCCGAATGACCTGAAATTTTGCACACACGTCAGAAAAGACACAATGGACCAACTCAAACTTCTGGAATTCCATTCCGACCCCTATATCAAAATCTCACCTATCAACCGAAAATCGCCAAAATTCTAATTTCGCCAATTCAAGCCTAAATCTACTCCGGACCTCTAAAACACATTCCGATCACGCTTCTAAGTCCCAAATCACCTAACGGAGCTAACCAAATCATAAAAATTCCATTCCGAGGTCATATACTAACAAGTCAAAACTTGGTCAACCTTTCAAATTTTATGCTTCAAACTGATAACTGTTCTTCCAAATTTATTCCGATTATTCTGAAAACCAAAATCAACAATTTACATAAGTCATAATACATCACACGGGGCTAGTCATGCCCAAGAACTGGCGAGCAAAATGCAAGCTGAAAATGACCGGTCGGGTCGTTACACATGTTATCATTGTTCGGGCTGGGTGGTATGAGATTTGTGAGCTTGTGAGACTAGAGAGATTGATGACTGAGTTAGGACCAAAGAGCCGGATTATGAGTGACATTTATTGGATCGGGTTGCACACCGCAGCGGGCCTTATTGGTTCATTTATGGGATTGGGCTGCACACCACAACAGGCTTTATTGACTTATTTATGGGATCGAGTTGCATGCCGCAACATGCTTTATTGACTCATTTATGGGATCGAGTTGCACGCCACAACAGGCTTTATTGACTCATTCTGGTATCGGGCTACGCGCCGCAACATGCCATGTGGGCTTTATATTAGCGCTTGGGCAGGATCCTCCTCTCCGGAGTTTAACATTGCAGTAGTGAGCACAAGTACTGTACAGTGCTAAATGATTGTGTGTGATGAGTGGGTGTTTGAGACAGGTAGCTGGAGTGTGTTTGAGGGTGAGGGTTCCCGGGAATATCACCGTGAAATTATTCATTTGACATGCATACTTGGCATATAGGCATAGAGATGTATTTTCCTCATGCTATACGGTATTGTGACATTCATGATTTGACATGTAGACATTGAGATATATATCCTCATGCTAAACGATATATGATAATTGACGACTTGACTTGCATATTGACATGTAAGCATAGAAATGTAATTTCCTCATGTTATCTTATAATGAAATACCGTATCTGTTGTTAAAAGTTTTGGAAAAAATCATAGTTTTCTGATATACTCATATTTTGGTAATTCCGGTGAAAGATTTAGGTTTTTCTGTTATACCTGAAAAGCATGTCTATTCTTCTGTAACTGTGAACGAGCCGAGCATGAGATCTTTTGAGTTATTACCTATACTGCTTTCATTATATTCTTATGAGTTATTTTTGGCTATGTGTTGGACTCTGATCATTTTTCTGAGCGCGTCACTACTTTCAACCTAAGGTTAGGTTTGTTACTTATTGAGTACATGGGGTCGGTTGTACTTATACTATACTTCTGCACCTTGCGTGTAGATTTGGGAGCTGATGTTGTTGTGTATGGCGGGAGCTAGCATTGAAGATGTACATGCGTCCCGATTATAGCTGCCTATTATTCTTGGTAGCTTTAGATTTTTAAATCTATTGATGTATATTTCGAATAGATGATGCATTTATTTCATACCAACTTTGTAAAATTCTAAGTCTTAGAAGCTCATGACTTGTACTACCAGTCCTTGGGATTTTTGTATAAAAGTTCAGTTATTTCATCATTTATTTTTCTTAGTAAATCTCATTTGAATTGGATTATTATTAATTGGCTTACCTTGCGAGTTGGGTTAGGTGCCATGACAACTAGGGGTTTTGGGTTGTGACATGGTTATAGTGGTTTTAGACTTATTATACTAATTTAGGAGATTTCACTCTTTATTTATGATATATGTTGTTAAATGTTTAGTTCTGTTTCTTTTATTACCGTTAAGTATTGGCTTGCCTAGTTAGTGGATTTAGGTGCCATCATGACCTCTTGATTGGAATTTTAGATCGTGACAAGTTGGTATCAGAGCCTAGGTTTGCATAGGTCTCATGAGCCATGAGAAAGCTTGATAGAGTCTTGTGAATCGATATGTAGACGTTTGTACTTTTCTTCGAGAGGCTATCGGTCTTTAGGAAACTTTACTTTCTTTCTTTCTTTAGTGCAATTTTTTTCTATCCTAAAGTTTGAATCTTTTCTCTCTTATCCTCTCACGGATGGTGAGGACACGTGCTTCAACCACAGTTGAGCAGGAGCCGTAGCCTCGAGTTGTAGCCACTACTAGAGTTTGAGCCCGGGGCACGGCTAGAGTCCAGCCTAGAGCACGTGTAAGAAATATAGGAATTTCTTCTCTATATCAATCATTCGATAAAGCAAGAGATCGGGGAAAAGATTCATCTTCCAATTTTCAAAATCGGATATGAATAGGGGATAGGCAAGTGGAAATGCTTAGCTTACTAAACCAGCAACAGCGGAGTAAGCTCCCATATAACTACAACTACTCATGCTCGTGCTAGAGTGGCATCAGTTGAACCACAAATAGCTCCGGGTGATGACTAGATTCTAGTTCAGATAAGCTGGTAAGGCTGCTTCAACTTCTAGAGGGGTAAGAACAACTACAACTACTCATGCTCATGCTAGAGTGGCATCAGTTGAACCACAAACAGCTCCGGCTGATGACTAGATTCTAGTTCAGAAAAGCTGGTAAGGCTGCTTCAAGTTCTAGAGGGGTTTACTTCTAACCTTGTACTTCAGGACGCTTTGGTCTGTATAATTGGCTTCATGGAAAGCATGAATTAGGAAGGCGTATTCCCTATGGCACCAGCTACTTGTTAGGCTAGGAAATGAGCTCAGACGCGGTTACACATACTCTAGAGTAGATGGCTCATGGATATAAGACTCCGAGATTGCTACCAACTGGTGTTGTTTATCCTATTATTGCAGCACTCCCCGAGGATAGGCTTATTTATCTATGGATGAGCGGAACTCATTTCACCGGTGCGCCTTCAGAGGATGGCCATGAGTTCTTAGATCGATGTCATGAGATTTTGTAAAATTTAGGACTGGTTGAGTCCAATGGGGTGGACTTTACTATTTTTTAGATGCAGGGTTTGGACAAGATATGGTGGCAGACCTATCAGTTGGGCAAGCTAGCATGATAGTCTTCTCTTACTTGGGCTCAGTTTTCATATCTTTTCTTAGAGAAGTTTATTTCATTCACTCATAGAGAGGACTTCTATAGTTAGTTTGGGCATCTATAGTAGGGTGGCACGACAGTCACCTAGTATGAAATGAGGTTTGTTAATTTGTCTCGTTATGCAACTATCCTGATCCCCACATTTGTAATTTGCATGGAGAAGGGATTCAATCGGTTGTTTAAGATGGGATTGCCTCATAAGGTATTTGTGTGCTACTGCAGCACAAGTCGTTCCGCTCGTATTGGCAGTGCATTGGAGATTAGAGTAGGGTGGATGACTATCGGGAAGGTTCTAATGAGTTCAAGATTCATATATGGTATTTGAGGGTTCCCCGAATTGGCATATGGCTAAGATCTGAGATTTGCATTGGGTGCTGCTAAGACTTGCGGTATTTCTATATCAGTATTGATTCTACATTTCCGTATCAGAAATGTTATTGAAACAACTTCAAATTCACAAAGGGTCTCTTTAGAGTGGGCATTTTGGTTGCGGTATTATTGGGTGTTTAAGACGGAATAAAGGGGCTTATGCGCCTTAGAACTATGTGGTTTCATGTAAGGATCTCTTGGGGTCAGCTTTAATTAAGGACCGTAGTGTACTGGCAAGGAGAAGTGTTAACTTGAAGGCAAGTCAAGAGGAACATGAAGAAATGGGTCAGGTTGGTAGTGGTTTGGATCAGCATAGTAATAGAAGTGATCGGTTCCTTTGGTGTGGTGAAGCTTTACAGGTGTTTTGTGGCAATACTCTTGGGTTGGGTGATCTGCATGACTAGGTTGAGTTAGAGGGATTCCGTTCCGATGGCTTGGTGATGTGCAAATGGGTTTCGAAGAGTTCTCGATGGTGTTAACCACGACTTGAGATATATGTCCTCTACATATATTAGGAATATGTTGCGTGTTGTGATTTTATCTCCTAGATGGTGTCAGGTGGAAGGTTTCTGGTTTACGGAGTGTGTATCCTGCTTGTGATTCAGAGTTAATGGGATTCTCGTGTTTTCATATGATGGCATGATAGATGTGGTGCAGCATGTGGGATTGAGTTTTGCATGTACAAGGTTGTGGTTCCTATTCAAATGGAAGGTCATGAGTTCTAGACAACATGGACGATTTCAAATGTTTAGAAGAATGCTGACACTATATGGTATGACCTGAGAAAGTTGTGCATTTTTTAAGGCACATTGTGTTTTAGCTTGCGGATGCTTGACTAGTATTACGGTAATCGCCTGATTGTTGACTGTTGATGTTCAGATTTTGCTATGTGGTACGGAAGATTCATGGGAGTGTTTCTCGTGAGATGATTGTGTATGGAGGATGTGTCAGTCATTTGAGTGGTGGAGTTGGAATCTCGTACGGAGATTTCTGTATTCTTGAGGTTTAGGGACCGGACGTTCTTAGAGGCAGATTGTTCCTTGGTTGCGGGTTGTGAAGGTGTGCCAAGAGTTTGACGGCAGATTGTATGTTATTGATAGGTTATAGTTGATTTTTCTAGGGTTATTTACCTATTTAGGGAGGATCAAAATTGATTTAGGGTCCTATTGGGAGGCCTAATAAGAATGTGTATTCTACATCGGATCAAGTTTGTTTACTCCACACAGATAGTGTTGAGGGGTGTGCCATCCGCTAGAATTGGTCTTATTCATATCCTGATATGTTCAATGTGTTACTCTCTTAGGCTATGATGGATTGAACAAATATTGACTACTTACACACATGATGTGGTTCTACTTGGGTCTTATGGCAAAGATTGAGTGAGATGGCTCTTGGGATGTCGAGTTGCTTATTGCGCTTGGTCATGTTTTTCCTGTTTGTGGTATATGGTGACATCTATTTCCGCTATTGGTTATGGCATGTGCTTCACGTGCTTACTGTTGATACACGTGTTTGGTGAGTATGAGAATTTGGGTAATGGGTAACCCATATAGACTGGTATATTCGGATCGGGTTATGCACTGAGCGGAGTTATGTTGGGATATGATCATATGTGCTTATTTCATGTGTTTTATTTCTCCTTTGTGAGATGGGTTCATTGCATTTCTCTTTGTGGTGGTATTTGTTGAGCTTGCGAGATGTTTCTCTCATTTGGTTCTTCTTCCATCATTGGTTACATTCGAGGTGTTGCTTGTTTGGTGCATTGATTACATCGTATGTAGCTCTAGGTGTCATTGGTATGGCCTGTCAATCGAGTAGCTTGCACTGGGTAACGTGAAATTTTTGGACCTGGAATTTGAGCCATTAGATTTGGTTAGGGTATGTTTGGAAGAGTAATGTCACCAGTCAGCTTAGAATTTGGCTATGGTTATTGGCGGGTGAGATAGCTCCACGACTTGTTGATCTGATGGGTAGTTATGATTTCTACATGTTTCTTTCATCCTTGGCAGTGTACGAAGTTTCAGAACAACTTTTTATTTGATATGAAGTATGTCGCTGGTATCGGATTTGTTAATGAGCAGCTATTATGGTCGAAAGATATTACTATGTGTACATGTGTTTGGGGGTACATCGTGTGATCATATCCTGAAATGTGGTTAGGACTTGATGTAGCTTGTTTAGACTTATACGGTGTATAGATGCGAGAATCTATTATTAAAAGGAATTTTGGATGTTGGAGATTGGGTTCTAAGGTTTATGGACTAAGGTTGAAGAAAGAATCTTCAGTTAGGTTATGTTGACATGCTTATATGGATTGCGGTGACGTGAGATTCCTTGTGTGTATGTGTATGGTGAGTTTATACAATGGTTTGATAGCTTTAGAACGACTCTTGGCACATTCAAGGACGAACGTATGTTTAAGTGGGGGAAAATACGACGACCCGACCGATCGTTCTGAGCTTTAGCATTCCATTCAATGGTTTGAGACTTTGAGTAACTCCACATGATGTATTATAACTTGAGTGTATGGTCGGTTTTGGTTTTCGAGTGGTTCGGGATTGATTTGGAAAGATGACTCTCGATTTAGAAGCTTTAAGATGGAATAGTTGACCAAGGTTTGACTTTTGGGTAAACGGGGTTGGAATTGGATTTTGATGGTTTTGATAGGTTCGTATGACTATTTCGGAATTGTACCTATGTTCGGATTTGAATTTGGAGGTTCCTAGAAGAATTCGACATTATTTGTCGAAAGTTGGCAATTTAAAAACTTAAGAGTTCATAAGTTTGACCAAGAGTTGAATTTGATGTTATTGGAATCCAATTAGTGTTCTGCGACTTTGGAAAGGTCTATATAGTTGAGCTTAACTTGTGTGCAAAGTTTGGAAGCAATCTGAAGTGTGTAAGAGTGATGCGGACTCTCTTTTGAAAGAATAAAAATTTAAGTTAAGAGAAATTCTATTCGGTTTGAGCCTCGATTCTTTGTTATTATGTTCCTGTAGGTGTTTTGAGACTTTGGATAAGTTTGGATAATGTATTTGTACTTGGTTGTATGATTGGATGGGGTCGCGAGAGGCTCGGGTGTGTTTTGGATCAACGGTTGAGAGACTAGTTATGTTAAGGATTTGGAGTTTGACCACGATCAATATCGGGTCAAGACGACCTCTTTTCGGTGTTTTGAATATGTGAGTAGGTTCGTAGTGTGTTTTATGATTGAAAAGTATATTTGATTTTTTCTATGAGATTGCGAATGTGTTTTGAGTACTAAAACGAAGATTTTGTGATTGCTGATTTTCTGGTGCAATAATTACAAAAGTACAAGTTATGCCCTGAAATTTTCAAACTTCCTTTAAAACTTCAAAACTTCATATCTCCCTCATTTCAAGGCCAAAATGAGTGATTCGAAAGGCTATCTTGGGTGTAATCTCCCAAGGTTGGGCTTATCAAATATGCGTATCGGTATCATCTTGGATCTAATTCGAGCTGGAAAAGCTACCGTATTTTTTTTTACTTGTTCCAAAATATAGTCATTTTTTCTCATAATATTTTGGAGCTCGGAAAGAGGCGATTTTGAGGTAGTTTTCATCTACTTCATTGGGGTAAGTAAACCTAACTCGAATTTATGATTATGACATGAACCTATCATTAATTTTTACTATAAATCAAGGAATCTTAAACAAGAAAAGAAGGTTTTGGCTTGGAAGATAAGAAAATGCATATTGGGTTTTTTTGCAAAACATTTCTAAAGTGAAAAGTTGGATTTCGAACAATAATTCGGAGTCGGGTTTGGATGAAACTTGTATGTTTGGACTCGTAATCAAATGGGTTGTCGAAGTTTGTGAGTTTTGTTGGGTTACGGGGTGCGGGGCCCGGGTTGACGTTTTTTGTCAACTTTGAGTATTTGATTAGAAATGTGACCTTTTTCGTTTGGATTTGATTCCTATGGCATTATTTGATGTTATTGATTTATTTTTGGCTAGATTCGAGCTGTTCGAAGGTCGATTCGCACGTTAGGGCATTTTTAGAGTATTGATTTGGCTTGATTGAGGTAAGCATCTTGCCAAAACATGGATGAGGCACTAGTTGCCTGCGTTATTTATGATGGCTACGTCCTATGGCTGGCGCACATGTGAGGGGTTGCACCCGTGTGCGTACACTAGAGTATTATTCACGTTCGGGGTAGTGCTTAGGTTATGATATGCCTTGAATTGTTCGTTAAGCTTCATGCTATTATGTTTCTTATGTTTGAACCCCTTTGTGAGCTATTTAAATCATGCTTGAGGTTACATATTAGTTAATATCATGATTGAACATGATAATTGCTACTTGCATGATAAAATTCCCTGGTTTGAGCTATGGTAACACACTTCGCACATGCATACACTTTATCTCTATATGTACTTGTTGAAGGATTAATTGTTATTTCGGACATATCTTCTGTAACGACCCGATCAGTTATTTTTAGAATTCACGCCCCGATCCCCTATTAACTGCTTCCTCTAAGTTCATTTCTGCTATTTTGGTTTGCTGGGACGTTCGGTGTTGAGTTTCGGAGAGTTTTGGGGCACTTAGTCCCTTAATGAGAGCGTCAGTGTTGAAAAGTGGTCCGTAGTCAGAAATGTGTGAAGACGGCCTCGAACTGGAAATCCGATGGTTCCGTTAGCTCCGTTAGGTGATTTCGGGGTTGGGTGCGTGTTCAGAATGTATTTTGGATGTCCCTAGCTAATTTAGGCTTGAAATGCCGAAGTTTGAATTTTTGAAGTTTCCGGTCCAATAGTGAGTTTTTGATCCGAGGGCCGGAATGGAATTCCGGAAGTTGCAGTAGCTCCGTCATGCCATTTGGGACGTGTGTGCAAAATAAGACGGTGCTTATTATGTTATTAATTGCACACGTGGCGTAATAAGGTGCGCTATGTCAGGGGTTGATTGTAAAGAATTGTGACGGCCTGTGGAGGCATTCCTATTTGTTTAATATCGTGATTGTGGGTTGCTTACCTGTATGAGCTTAATCGCTTGGAAGTTGTGAGGAAACATCGTACGAGCGGTCCGTTCTCCTTTTCATGCTTACTAGCTGGTAGAATTTTGTTAGAAAACATTGGCACAGGCATACACGTAGCTAAATACTCCTATTAGAGGTGATTTCCTCCTGATTTTGCTAAGGATGGAGGTACGCCCTCGTTTATCCATTATATTTGTGAGAGCGGCCCTAGTTAGCCAGTTAGTTGTCAGTATCACCATGAGATTGATGGGGCACAAGATGCCAATGATTAGATTTCAGATGTTGGGTCTTCGCGAGTTGTGGTTTGTCCGAGACTGGGTGAAATTGTAGGAAGAGTTGAATAAGACCTTGTGGACATCATTGTTGGATAGGGGTTATTGACTTGTTCTCCCCTTGCTCTGTTGTGACCTTAGGATTTGGATTGTGATTCCGCCGTCATTTGTATCATCATTTATTGTATTCTCGTTGTTACTTGTTGTATTCTCCCTTATTGTGAATTGTAGCATTTTTTACATAATTATATGTCGTTTCCATTATTTCTATGATTATACTGTTTATTGACCGGTAGGTGCCTTGACTGTTCCTCGTCAGTACTCCACCGAGGTTAGTCTTGATACTTACTGGGCACCGCCGTGGTGTGCTCATGCTACTCTTCTGCACATTTTTGTTGTGCAGATATAGGTACTTCCGCTCAGTTCTGTCAGCCTTGGAAGGAGGCGTATCGGTAGAGACTTTAAGGTATATCTGCTACGTCGGCAGACCGAGGAGTCCCTTTCCATCTTTCTGTAATAAGTATAGCTTTTCCAATATTTCTCCTTTCTACAGATATTCTTGAGTCAGATCCTCTTATGTATCCCCTTAGCTTGTGATTTGTGAGTTTCCGGGTTTTGGGAATTGGTTAGCTTCGAGAATTGTTGTGATATGTGCCGAGCGGCACCTTAAACACTGTTTCATTTTTACCAATTTAGTTTTATTTATTTTCTTCCGCAATTAAGGTTTATCTTCCGCATTGTTAGGCATACCTAGTCATAGGGACTAGGTGCCGTCACGACATGTTCATGGAGGGTGAACTGGGGTCGTGACAAGTTGGTATCAGAGCTCTAGGTTCATAGGAGTCACAGATCACAAGCCGGTTTATTAGAGTCTCGTGGATCGGTACGGAGACGTCTGTACTTATCTGCGAGAGGCTATGTAACCGTTTGGAAAATTCCACTTTATTTGATTTCCCTGTCGTGCGAGATTTTTGACATCTACAATCCTAAACCTCTGTCTTCTACTCTCTCACAGATGGTGAGGACACATACTACCCGAGGTGATCGGGCACCCGCGCCCCCTGCTGCAGCCGTCGGAGGTCGGGGCCAGGGTGGAGTTCGAGGACGCGCACGTTGTGCAGCGAGAGCACCTGCGCGAGCTGCCGCCGAGGTACTACCAGCAGATCCAGCCGCAGCCCAGGCACCTGACACGCCTACTGCTACTACTACTCCAGCCCTTCAGGAGACTTTGGCACAGTTCATGAGTATGTACACCACTTTGGCTCAGGCAGGGTTGCTTCCCCTTGCTGCCGCCACATCCCAGACCGGGGGAGGAGTATAGACTCCCGCCGCCCGCACTCGTGAGCAGCGAGCGCATGTTGAGCAGGTCCCAGAGATTATTCCTGCGCCGCCTGCGGCACCAGTTCAGCCCGACGGCATGGCAGTGGCTTCCGAGCAGGAGCAGATGAGACTAGAGAGGTTCAAGAAGTATGATCCTCCGGTGTTGAGTGGATTAGCATCAGACGATGCCTTGGGGTTTCTTGATGAGTGTTACTATATTCTCCGTACTATGGGTATCTCTGGATCGAGCGGGGTTTCTTTCACTACTTTCCAACTTCGAGGAGCCGCCTATGATTGGTGGCGCACCTATGAGTTAGACAGTCCAGACGAGGTAGCTTCACTGTCTTGGACTCAGTTTTCAGATATGTTTCTAAGAGAGTTTGTTCCTTAGAGCCTCAGGGATGCATGGCGCGCGGAGTTTGAGCATTTGCGCCAGGGTGCTATGACCGTCTCGGAGTATGCTGTCCGTTACACCAGTTTGGCTAGACATGCCTCAGCCTTGGTTTCTACTATTCGCGAGAAGGTTCGTCGGTCCATTGAGGGGCTCATTCCTAGCATTAGGTCCAGCATGGCCCGAGTTGGAGATGGATATTCTGTATCAGTAGGTGGTGAATATTGCTAGGAGGATAGAGGGTATGCATGCTAGAGAGAGAGGGGGCAGGCAGGGTCATGAGAGAGAGAGAGCAGCCGAGATCAGGAGAGAGAGCTTGAGGAGGCGAGGAGGCCTCGTAGACTGGTGAGGTATTCTGGTCCTTGTTTTAGAGGCAGGGTGGGTCATGGTAGAGGTTTTGCGGGCCAGCCAAATCAGTTTGCACTTCAGACTTTGCATGGTGACTCAGATGTTCATGGGTCTCGGAGTACCCGTACCGCACAGTTCCCACTGCCTCGTCAGCAGAGAGGGTGTTTTGATTGTGGAGATATTAGCCACATGGTTAGAGATTGTCCCAGACTTCGGACCGATACGTCACAGCGAGGTATTCAGTCAGGTAGAGGGCGCCCAAGAGGGAGAGGCCCGGCTCGTTGATGTGTTTCATATAGTAGACTTGAGGCCGGTGCGCCAGCTAATGTCATTCACGTACGAATTTAGTTTGTTACAGAGGGCCACTATATGTAGTTCGTCACCGTTCTGCTCATCGGGGTGAGTTCCCTTGTTTGTTGTTCCATTTATGAGAGCGTTTCATAATTTGTAGTCTGTTTACGTGATTATTCTATTGGGAGGTTCTATGAGTGATAGCCGTGTCTATCGTCCGTTTCTAGCAGTTGTCGAGAGCTATGAGGCTAGTAGTAAATTCATGTTGTCTGTTTCAGTAGGTTTGATGTGATCTCTGAGTATTCTTTGTTACGAGCTATGATTTTCTATGCTCCACCGGTGTGGGAGCTAGCCTGTGTTGTAAATTGTAGACGGAATTGATCTAGTGAGAGTCTCTACATGGGTTGATGTGTGCCCTACTTGTGATTCAGTAATGATGGCGGGACCCTCGTGATTTCAGGTGATGTGATATGTTGAGACCGGGTGGTGTACTGCGGTGAGAAGTTATATCAGTATAAGATCATTGTGAGTCTTTTATATGCTTTCATTCTTTCTTGTTAGATGTTTTGTCGATTTGTGTTTTAGAAGAATCTGTGCTAGTTTGATTTGTTTGTTAGTCCCCTTATGTGTTTCCTTTCTCGCATTCAGTCATTTCAGTTTATGCTTCTTGAGTTCTAGCTTGTGGGGTGTATACCCGTTGGTGTTGGCTGAGACTTGGTTGTTCGGGGGTTTTGTTATGCGGATTTCGTGGTTATTGAATCATCGCCAGTGTTTTGGAGGTTTGAAAGGAGTTCCAGTTGGATATGAAGCTTATGGCCGGTACGGATTTGATCTCAGGAAAGTACTGCTATCAGAAATGTTATTGTGGGCCTATGTGTGATGCGTCATGTTATGTGGTTGTACCCTGTATGTGTTGGGTTGTATTGAAATAGCTGGTTGCGGCTGATATCGGACATGGATTTAGGATCGGGTCTTTTGGAAACGGGTGGAAGGTGAGAATTCTGGCTTGAAGGCCTGTTGGTATTGCTAGAAAGGTTAAATTTCAGTTGAGATGGTGTCGTCACGCATAAGTGGATTGGGGTGACGTGGGATCACCCGCGGGTGTATGTTGGAAGTGCGCACTCAGTGACTTGAAGACTTCAGGTATGTTCTCTATGCTCGTTCGAGGACGAACGAATGTTTAAGTGTGGGAGGATGTAACGACCGGACCGGTCGTTTTTAGAATTCACGCCCTGATCCCCTATTAACTGCTTCCTCTTAGTTCATTTCTGCTATTTTGGTTTGCTGGGACGTTCGGTGTTGAGTTCGGAGAGTTTTGGGGCACTTAGTCTCTAATTGAGAGCTTAAGTGTTGAAAAGTGGTCCGTAGTCAGAACTGTGTGAAGACGGCCTCGGAATGGAAATTCGATGGTTCCGTTAGCTCTGTTAGGTGATTTCGGGGTCGGGTGCGTGTTAGGAATGTATTTTGGAGGTCCCTAGCTAATTTAGGCTTGAAATGCCGAAGTTTGAATTTTTGAAGTTTCCGGTCCGATAGTGAGTTTTTGATCCGAGGGCCGGAATGGAATTCCGGAAGTTGCAGTAGCTCCGTCATGCCATTTGGGACGTGTGTGAAAAATAAGACGGTGCTTATTATGTTATTGATTGCACACGTGGCGTAATAAGGTGGGCTATGTCAGGGGTTGATTGTAAAGAATTGTGACGGCCTGTGGAGGCATTCCTATTTGTTTAATATTGTGATTGTGGGTTGCTTACCTGTATGAGCTTAATCGCTTGGAAGTTGTGAGGAAACATCGTATGAGCGGTCCGTTCTCCTTTTCATGCTTACTAGCTGGTAGAATTTTGTTAGAAAACATTGGCACAGGCATACACGTAGCTAAATACTCCTATTAGAGGTGATTTCCTCCTGATTTTTCTAAGGATGGAGGTACGCCCTCGTTTATCCATTATATTTGTGAGAGCGGCCCTAGTTAGCCAGTTAGTTGTCAGTATCACCATGAGATTGATGGGGCACAGGATGCCAATGATTAGATTTCAGATGCTGGGTCTTCGCGAGTTGTGGTTTGTCCGAGACTGGGTGAAATTGTGGGAAGAGTTGAATAAGACCTTGTGGACATCATTGTTGGATAGGGGTTATTGACTTGTTCTCCCCTTGCTGTGTTGTGACCTTAGGATTTGGATTGTGATTCCGCCGTTATTTGTATCATCATTTATTGTATTCTCGTTGTTACTTGTTGTATTCTCCCTTATTGTGAATTGTAGCATTTTTTACATAATTATATGTCGTTTCCATTATTTCTATGATTATACTGTTTATTGACCGGTAGGTGCCTTGACTGTTCCTCGTCACTACTCCACCGAGGTTAGTCTTGATACTTACTGGGCACCGCCGTGGTGTGCTCATGCTACTTTTCTGCACATTTTTGTTGTGCAGATACAGGTACTTCCGCTCAGTTCTGTCAGCCTTGGAAGGAGGCGTATCGGTAGAGACTTTAAGGTATATCTGCTACGTCTGTAGACCGAGGAGTCCCTTTCCATCTTTCTGTAATAAGTATAGCTTTTCCAATATTTCTCCTTTCTATAGATATTCTTGAGTCAGATCCTCTTATGTATCCCCTTAGCTTGTGATTTGTGAGTTTCCGGGTTTTGGGAATTGGTTAGCTTCGAGAATTGTTGTGATATGTTCCGAGCGGCACCTTAAACATTGTTTCATTTTTACCAATTCAGTTTTATTTATTTTCTTCCGCAATTAAGGTTTATCTTCCGCATTGTTAGGCATACCTAGTCATAGGGACTAGGTGCCGTCACGACATGTTCATGGAGGGTGAACTGGGGTCGTGACATCTTCTCTATATGAAACTGTGGAAGGATCATTTGATACTTTACATATATATTCTTTATATGCAAGCTATTACACACTTCTGCACCTTGCGTGCAGATCTTGGAGTTGAGCTGATGTGGATGGTGGAAGCTGGCATTGAAGATGTACCAGCTTTTCGGACATAGCTACCACTTGTCCTTGGTAACTTTAATTTCGTACCCTATTTTTATATATTTCAAACTAGATATTGTATTTATTTTCGTACCAGCTTTATAAATCCAAGTCGTAGTGGTTCATAACTTGTACCACAAATACTTGGGATATTATATGGAAGGTTTAGCTATTTCATTTATTGTTTATTTATGACCCTCATTAGAATTGTATAATTATTGTTTGGTTTACCTTAGCG
>NW_017670495.1:196180-201996 GCF_001879085.1 Nicotiana attenuata
GTCCACAAATGGACTAGGCAGATGAAATACATTTTCAAAACAGATTTGTAAAAAGCAAACATCAAAGCTTAAAGTACTCACTTACCTCGACAAACGGACAAAGTCCAACTAACGTGACGCCGAAAAAAAAAAAAAAAAAAAAAAAACCAAACTTCCTCCAATGACCTCAATCTATTAAAATATTGATTAACGATGTCAATGACGCTATTCGGTGTTATTTCATACTTTTTGAAATATCAAATAAAAATCAACTTCCCGTTAATATGGTCAAATCCCCGGGTCTTCGAGTTATCAATAAGTTGTGGAATCCAAATCTATTATCAAGTTTCAATTTTTACGTAAATTGATCGGTCAACTCTCAATTTTGTTATACTTTAAGCTTAGAGCTAAGTCTCAATATTCTATACCTTAATTCATGAATTTAAAATGTGAAGTACATCACAATATCACAATCCAACTCATTATATAATTCATATATACAATGTTCATATCGTAAGAATAATAATCAAATCAAACGAATTGGTACAACAAATACCTTCAAATCATATTTTGTTGTAGCCAAACGCGAGCCTACATGAAATAGTACTCTTATGGTGTGTTTGGAATGAAAGAAAATATTTTTCAATTTTTTCATATTTGGTTTAAATATTTTGAATAAAATTTTTCTCATCAACTCATTTTCCTTCAATTGGAGGAAAATATTTTTCCTATCGAAAGGAGGGATGTACAAAAAACTAAGTATTTTCTTTCATTTCAACAAACTAAGTATTTTTCTTTTCCGATGTAGAAAAAATATTTTCTTTCGTTTCAACAAAACGAGTACTTTTTTTTCATGATGTAGAAAAAATATTTTCTCACTTCAACAAACTGATTATTTTCTTTCATTCAATAAAACAAGTAATTTCTTTTCATGTTGTAGAAAAGATACTTTCTTTTTTCAACAAAATAAAGTATTTTTTTTTTAGTTATCGATTTCAAATTTTAACCATGTTCTTGTGTGAAATTAAAGTAGCACATTAGTTCTTTTTGGTTTGTGTGAATTTTAAAAAGAATAATTAAATTCTTGAAGAAAACAGAGTCTAGGGGAGGGAGTGGGGGGAAGGAGTACAAGAAACATGAGGATTTCGGGAAGGTGGGTTGGGGAGAGTAGCATAAAAAATTATTTTTTCTAAAAAAATTTTATACTGTCTAACCAAACGCTAGAAAATATTTTTGGAAAAAAATTTTTTACTCACCAACCAAACAAGTCCAAAAAAATATATTCCATAAAAAACATTTTCCGTGGAAAATATTTTCCTTCGTACCAAACACACCCTTAATCCTTTTGTTCCTTCCATAAGAAGAATCAACTATTCCTAACAAGATTCACTACTCACTTCTATCAATGGCATGTTGCATAGAGAAGAAGTAGCTTTGCTTCATTTCCTCTCGGCGTACCGTCACGTTCTCTCCAAAATAACGCAAGAACCAATTTCACTTCTAATCCCTTAGGGCACTTTGCCATTGACACGTGAGGCAGCCATAAAATGGTGGGCTTGCCCCACTTTGTTGGCTTTTTAATTGTCCTGCAACTAAAATTAAGGAAAATTTTCGTATATGTATCATATATGAAACTATGTTACCAAATATGTTTATAGTTTGCATATTATCATTCATGTTAATAGTATTTCTACAAAATATAGACCATGCATTAAATAAGGAATTATTGTAGCTGTAGGCTTCCTTATTTAGGGGCTAAAATTGGGGGATTAAATATTCTTCCAGATCTTCCAAACGCAAATCACGCACATTAATCTTCTTCGTCAGTTTCGTTTCAAATTTAGCTTCTCTACATCAAACGCAATTATTCTTCTACAATTCAACAACAAATTGATTATTCTTCTACAATTCAAAAACGAATTGATTGTTCTTCTATAATTCACAAATAAAAAACGACTAAATCTTCTACAGTTCTTCTACATCAAATGCAATTATGTCCAAATTTCAGTAATATAAAGCAAAGGAAAAGAGAGAAGCAATTCCACCATTGACAGCCATTAAAAAGCTTGAAAGCTTTGAATTCAAATTTGGGTTTTCAAAAATCATTATTTGTTTGGATTGGGTGCTGCTGAAAATAATTGGGAATATGTTTTGGAGTTTATATCTCAATTTTAAAGGGTTTTGGTGAAGATTAGACTTGGTTTTGACTGAATTTTAGATTGAAACTCGAAGAAGAAGAGGAAGAAGAAGACGTATATTGCAGATATTGTAGAAAAATTGTAGATAAATTGAAGAAAAATTGTAGACTGTTGTTTATTTATTTTTCTTTTATTCATTTACTTATTGTATGAAAGTTGAATAATATTGTATAAAAATTATATTTAAGTGGATGATTTAGTACTGTTTTGGACAAAAACATGTATCAAAAATGTGACACATACATTTCAGGGGAAGCATGTTGAGTCCAAATATGTACCCAGTTTGTAGATATTTTGTAGATAAATTGTAGATTATTTGTAGTCTGATTGTAGATGCTTTATTTTCTGTTTTCACAAATAAAAAACGACTAAAACTTCTACAAATCTTCTGAAAATACGCAATTATGTCAAAAATCTCAATTATGCTACAATTGAATGGGAATTGGGATATGAAAATTCAATGTACCCAGTTTGTAGATATTTTGTAGATATTTTATATATAAATTGTAGATTATTTGTATTCTGATTGTAGATGTTTTGTTTTCTGTTTTCACAAATAAAAAAACGACTAAAACTTCTACAAATCTTCTGAAAAAAATGCAATTATGTTGAAAATCCCAATTATGCTACAATTGAATTGGAATTGGGATATTAAAATTCAATGTACCCAGTTTGTAGATATTTTGTAGATAATTTGTAGAAACATTGAAATTCTGTATTTTCATATTAATTTTTCAAATGATATGTAGTTTTGTTGTAGATTAAATGTAGAAAACGAGCCATTGTGAGTCTTATTTGACTCATTCCTCACATTCAACATATTCTACAAATTCAGGCATCTTTAAATACAATACAACCATACTTTCTTGAATTTAAAGGTATAGCAATATATATAACTTAAAAAACATCTTCTCCTCTGCACAAGTTAGCTCCAAAACAGACGAAGTGGAATAACAAGCTCCCATCAAAACTTTTAATACAAAAACACAAAGCTCAAAAATAAATAAATAGCAATCTACAATTTTTCTACAATTTTTCAACAATTTATCTACAATTTTTGCGATATAATGTATATAATGTCTTCTTCTTCTTCTTCGAATTTCAATCTGAAATTCAGCAAAAACCAAGTCTAATCTTGTGATGACCCAAAGTGTCATCACCTGTTTTCTCTTTCATTCCTTGCTTCCGAGGCCTTGAAAACCTTATTTTTACTTGTCTTGATTTGCGTGCACAGTCCGGGCGCGTAGCTGGAAAGTTTATATGTTAAATTCTGTAAAAAATTTCAAAATGTGGCTTTAAAATGGTTAAAGTTGACTTGGGTCAACATTTTGGGTAAACGAACCCGGACCCGTGATTGGACGGTCCCGGAGGGTCCGTAGAAAAATATGGAACTCGGGCGTATGCCCGGAATCAAAATTCGAGGTCCCGAGCCCGAGAAATGAATTTTTAAAAGAAATTGTTTTTCTGAAATTTATATGGAAATTTGAAATGAAAACAGATTAGAAAGTGTTGGTAACGGACTCGTATTTTTGTTTCGACGCCCGGTACAAGTCTTATATGTGATTTAAGCGCTTTCTGTAAAATTTGGTTGAAATCGGACGTCATTTGACGTGTTTCGGACTTAATTATCTAAAAATGAAGTTTATGAAGTTTGAAGAAAAAAAGTGATGATTTTGAGGTTTGGTTCCTCGTTCTTGATGTTATTTTGGCGATTTGATCGCACTGTTAAGTTCGTATGAGGTTGTTGAGTTAGTGTATGTGTTTGGTTAGGAGCCCCGAGGGCTCAGGGGTGATTCGGAGGTGGTTCGGGGTGTTTTGAACTTAGTAAAAAGTTGCAGAAAATCTAGTGTTTGTGCACAGGGATTTCCTTCTTCGCGTTCGCACTCTTCCCCTCGCGTTCACGTAGCTCTGTGTCTTTCTCCTTCGCGTTCATGTCCTGAACCTCGCGATCGCGTTAGCCAAATTCAGGCCCTCAGTTGTTTCCTCTCCGCGTTCGCATCAAACTGTTCGCGGACGCGTAGCCCTGCAGCCTTACTCAACGCGTCACGTGGCCCCTCACGCGTTCGCGTATAATAAAGTCCTGGACCCAGCCCTTCCCTTCTACGCGTTCGCGTTAAGCCTTCCACGAACGTGATGCTTCCCAGTCTTCCTTCTCCTCGAACGCGACCCTCATGTCGCGATCGCGTAGGGCAAATTCGCCCAGTTATTATTTTAAGTTTAGAAAAAGAATAGTTGCGGGTTTAGTCCAAAATTTTCAGGAACTCTCTTCTTCCCCAAGCTCTAGGAGTCCATTGAAGCCCCCATTCTTCATGACCAATTGGGTTAGTAATTTCCCACCTATTTGCTTCATTTTCTCTCATTAATTAGTGAATTCCTAAGCTTAAATCACATAGATTAGGGTGGAAATTGGGGAAAATGGGTAGTGTTAGGGCTTTTCTATTTTCTTTGATATAGACCTCGTTTTGGGGTTGAATTTGAAAACAAATTGTATATTCGGGCTCGTGGGGGAATAGGTAACATGGAATTGGTTTGAACCTCGTATTTTGACCAAGCGGGTCCGGGGTCGATTTTTGGAATTTTGGGAAGAAAGATTAGAAATTCATATTTAGGCATTAGGTTTAGTTTGTTTAGCTATTATTAATATTGTAAAGTCATTACTTCATAGATTTGACTGAGTTGGTGCCGAATTCGAGGGGTAAAGCTATACTAGAGGCTTGAGTTGAGTTTGGAGCATTCTAGGTAAGTGTTTGATCTAACTTTGGCTTGAGGGAATAGGATTAGAGCATTATTTGCTAATTGCTAAATGTTGAGTACGGTGTATAGGCATGGTGACGAGTATCTATACACCGGTGTCTAGCATGACCGTGAGTCCTTATTTGTGCTTATTTGGGATTCTGTAGTGACTCTTCCTTGTTTAATTGATGGTTTCTATATAATGTGACCAGTAAGAAGAGGAAATATGATTTGTAAACTCCTTGGAGCGTTGGCTCGAATTATGACATGGTTAGGAAGTAAGAAATGAACGAAAGAGAAAGAGATGTAATTATTCCCTTGCCGGGACGTGTAAGTTATTGTTGTTGCTCCCTTGCCGGGAATTAACTGTTTATTTGTATTCTCCCTTGCCGGGATAGTTGAATTGATACTTGTTCCCTTGTCGGGAAACCATTATATATTATGAAATGGGATCGTGTGGCACGCCGACCACTTATCTATTATGAAATGGGATCGTGTGGCACGCCGACCACTTATATATTATGAAATGGGATCGTGTGGCACGCCGACCACTTATTCTACGTAAAAAGAAATCAGTTGTAGTTTCTTTATTTATCCCTATTATTCTGTTATTCTGCTACCCCTAATAGCATGTTCCCCTCCCAGTCTTAATTATTACTTTCCGCTGTTATTTTGTAGTACTTATTTATATATATCTGCACAGGTTGATTGGTAGTCCTGTCTAGCCTCGTCACTACTTCGCCGGGGTTAGGCCAGGCACTTACCAGCACATGGAGTCGGTTGTGCTGATGCTACACTCTGTGCATCTTTTTGCACAGATCACAGTACCGGAGCAGGAGCTTTTGGACAGCAGTAGGAGCATTGGGAGCTGACTACAGTCCAGAGATTCCCGAGGTAGCCTTGCTG
>NW_017670495.1:202013-213473 GCF_001879085.1 Nicotiana attenuata
CACACACACACACACACACACACACACACACACACACACATATATATATATATATATATATATATATATATAGATATATATAAAAGTCTTTCTTTGAGTTATAAAATAATAAGCGTAAATTTTGAGGATGGTGAATATTATTATATATCATGACTAACTCAATAAAAGAAGAAATTGTAAAATAGAACTCCTCAATCAATAGTTATCATCCTACTGTGATTGTATGAGGATTTCTGTAGGAATATTTTATGAAAATTACTGTTACTGATGCTACCTACTAAAAACAAATAAGTAACATAAAAATACTTTTATCATGATTTTTTATAATTTAAGAATTGTAAGTGACAACATAAAGCCTAAAAAGATTAGTGTTGAGTTAATATTTTTCAAAAGAAGTAACTTAATTTATATAAAATATAATAAGTTGTCATTCGTTAGAATATATTTTGTTTTCAACTGTTACATCCTTATCGCTTTAAGTTTTCTCTTGGCCAATTTAAAGCTACTATACAATAAATGGTTTCACTTTATTTCTATATCCTAAGAGTTTTGTCTACTTAAAAAATAATTTATTGCACAACGATTAGTTTAAAAAATAATTGAATTGGATCTTTTGGTATAGCTCATTTTAAAACGTAATCATTTTTTTCTTAATTCTAGAAATAATGTATTTTTCTGCAAATTCTTAGTATTGGTTCATTCTATGTTTCAATTGTGTAATAAATTTGTTAGGTATTTGTCCATATTTTCTTACCATATTTGGTTTTTCTATCTCATGAAGGAAAGGACAACATATATACCATAATTGGGTGTTTCTTTTCCTAGAAGGAAAATATAATTCTTCATATATTTGGCTAGTCCCTTTTCTTGTAGGAAAAAGTTTGGACTTCTAGAAATTGATGATCCTTCCTTCTCATTTAATAGCATCCACAATGTAGCCATAGGGGGCTTGAGAGTAGTGTTTAGGGGGAGAACTTTACGGGACAAGTGTCAGTGTGTCACTTGTGTTTGCCTCTTCGTGAGGCTGTTCTCTCGATGTTTTGTACTATCTTTTTATATAGCGGATTGCTCATCTCAGCTGTGGACGTAGGTCAGTTGACCGAACCACGTTATATGTTTGTGTCTCTTTTGGTATATTTATCGTTTGTTATCTGATTTATCATCGTTCAAGGTTTGCTTTGCTAGCTTCCGTATGAAACATGATTTTTTGGTCCTAACAAGTGGTATCAGAGCAAGGTTCAAGATAGGTTCATCTTGGCGGGTTCAGTTCTTGCCGCAACATATTTGACGGTAATCGTGATTTTTGTTTGAGAAATTTGACCGGTGTGCTACGCACGTTGAGACAAACTTTGTGGTGGAGATTTGGAGATGCGACCTGTTGAAGGCTATGTAAAGAAGGTGAATCAAGTTTATTTTGTCAGAAAATTCAGGGCAAGGGGGAGAATTGTTAGGTGTTTGTCCATATTTTCTTACCATATTTGGTTTTCCTATCTCAAGAAGGAAAGGACAACATATTTACCATAATTGAGTTTTTCTTTTCCTAGAAGGAAAATATAATTCTTCCCATATTTGGCTAGTCTCTTTTGTTGTAGGAAAAAGTTTGGATGTCTATAAATTGATGATCCTTCCTTCTCATTCAGTAGCATCCACAATGTAGCCATACGGGGCTTGAGAGTAGTGTTTAAGGGGAGAACTTTATAGGACAAGTGTTAGTGTGTCACTTGTGTTTGCCTCTTCGTGAGGTTGTTCTCTCGATGTTTTGTACTCTCTTTTTATATAGTGGATTGCTCATCTCTGATGTGGACGTAGGTCAGTTGACCGAACCATGTTATATGTTTGTGTCTCTTTTGGTATATTTCTCTTTTGTTGTTGGATTTATCGTCGTTGAAGGTTTGCTTTGCTAGCTTCCACATGACACCTGATTTTTTCGTTCCTAACAAAATTTTCTATTCTTAAGGGGTAAAAATTTATCTGAAGTTTCACTTTGAATCTTTATATTTGAAGAATCATTAGTATTATTAACTATTGCTAATCATTCTAATTTTTTTGTATCATTTTTAAATATTATAAAAATGAAAAATCGCGCCTATCACATTACTAGGCAAGCCAACTAAACAATTAACCACAACCTTTTTCCTTAAACATTAAGTCATTTTTACGCAGGTTTAAATACCATATTTTTATAATAAGCGTTTAAAACAACATATAAATATGCGAAAGTCAATAAAACATGAACTACACAGCCCCACAAATCTGGTGTCACGAGTCTAGAGCCTCTAATACATGTCTGAATACCTACTACCCCAATGGTCTAGGAAATGCGGAAAAGATGACAAGATAGAGGGGAGAAACAGGGCTGCGGACGCTGTGCAGCTACTTGGAAATCTCCGCCAACACGCTGGATCAGCTAAACAGTCCTCACTCAGCCGCTCGGGCACCTGGATCTGCACACAAGGTGCAGGGAGTAACGTTAGTACGCCAACTCAGTAAGTAACTAAAGTAAATAAGTACTGAATGCAGCGACGAGCAGTTTAAAAAGCATAAAACTGAGAAATCACAGGATAACAGATCAACTTACAGTTTAAAACCAGTTTCGTCAAAGAATTTGCTTTCCCAGTTTAAACATTTGAAATCAGATACTTAACAATAATTTCAACAGAGGCTTATCTTAAAAAGGGGAGTGAAATCAGTGAAAACATCATAACTGGGCCCCTCGGGCAAGGAATCACTCGAAATATGGCCTCTCGGACAGCCTCTCAGTCACTCGTGACTCAACCCTCATCACTCAGTCTCACAATATCTCATAATAATAGAAATCATAATAACCGCTGCGGCGTGCAGCCCGATCCATATATTTATAGTCGACTATGTTGACATGTGATTTTTGACCCTCCCCGAAATTTTACCCATTTTTAGCGTGTAAATATTTAATGTAGGCCTAATATAGCTATTTCAACTATTTTTGACTTCTTTACTTTATTTTATTATCAGAAATGAAAATTACAAAAAAAAAAATATTTTAGTTTATGTATTTGTCATAAATTTGAAAAAATGCAAAAAATAGTACCCTATTTTTATCTTTATATAATTTCGAAAATACAAAAAATAGTTTCATGTTTAGTTTAATTAATTAGGATTAGTTTTGACATGGTGTAGTATTTCTATCTTATTTTAAAAGGTATTGTGTAGTCTAGGGACCCTTCTAGACTCTTCTTTAGGACAAAAAATAAATAAAAAGACCCTAAGGACTTAACACAAAAAGCCTAGGGACTAATTGGCAAAATACACAAAATATAACCCTAATCCCTACCCCTATATAATAGTACCTACACCCCTATCAAAAAAAAAAAAAAAAAAAATACACCTAAAAAAACCTTCAGCCGCAACTCACCAGACCCCGACTCCCGTCGTTCTTATTCCTCTATCTTCAAGATATAAACGACCTTCAACAGCCACAAACGACCCCCTGTTTAACAAACACAAACGAACCACCAGTCCCGTTCTTCTTCAACTAGCAATTAGTGTTGTTTCTTTCTCGCCAAAAAACACAAAGCAGCAGGGACGCCTGGTCATCGCTGCCATCTCCGGCAAGTTGGCCAGCGAGTCGTCGAGCTTCAACACCTCCGTTAATCTCAGTTGAAAACACCCTCCAAACTTCAGCTTTGAATGACTCCAAAGTGGCGTGAAACCAGTCAAAAAACAAACAACCTCTTTTACGTAACATTACGGCGTCTTGCGTCGAGATTTCTGAGTCGCGGTTCTGTCGGTCTTGCTTGTATTTTTCAGTGTTTGCCGTCGGGTTCTATGTGCTAGTTGAACGACTTTGTAGTTGTACCAAGCTGCATTTGGACAATCGTTTATGAATATACGGAAGAGTTTTTTTTTCATGGAGTTCTAAAGTGACTGAAATCGTTGGCTGCTTACATAGTTACCATATCACCTGGACTCTTAGTATGTGTTTGGATAAATTATGAGTCGAAAGCATAAGAATAAATTACTTCACGTGTTTCTGGCTTTCGTCAGAATTTTGGTCCAAAGACGAAAGCACTGAATTGAGGCTCTTTCAAAAGATTTCGCAAANACATTCCTCACTCAGCCGCTCGGGCACCTAGATCTGAACACAAGGTGCAGGGAGTAACGTGAGTACGCCAACTCAGTAAGTAACTAAAGTAAATAAGTACTGAAAGTTGTGACGAGCAGTTCAAAAAGCATATAACTGAGAAATCACAGGATAACAGATCAACTTACTGTTTAAAACAAGTTTCGTCAAAGAATTTGCTTTTCCAGTTTAAACATTTGACGATAATCGTATTTTTTGATTGAGAAATTTGACCGGTGTGCTACGCACGTTGAGACAAACTTTGTGGTGGAGATTTGGAGATGCGACCTGTTGAAGGCTATGTAAAGAAGGTGAATCAAGTTTATTTTGTCAGAAAATTCAGGCCAACAGGGAGAATTGTTAGGTATTTGTCCATATTTTCTTACCATATTTGGTTTTCCTATCTCAAGAAGGAAAGGACAACATATTTACCATAATTGAGTTTTTCTTTTCCTAGAAGGAAAATATAATTCTTCCCATATTTGGCTAGTCTCTTTTCTTGTAGGAAAAAGTTTGGACGTCTATAAATTGATGATGCTTCCTTCTCAGTCAGTAGCATCCACAATGTAGCCATAGGGGGCTTGAGAGTAGTGTTTAGGGGGAGAACTTTACGGGACAAGTGTTAGTGTGTCACTTGTGTTTGCCTCTTTGTGAAGTTGTTCTCTCGATGTTTTGTACTCTTTTTTTATATAGTGGATTGCTCATCTCCGATATGGACGTAGGTCAGTTGACCGAACCATATTATATGTTTGCGTCTCTTTTGGTATATTTCTCTTTTGTTGTTGGATTTATCGTCGTTGATGGTTTGCTTTGCTAGCTTCCACATGACACCTGATTTTTTCGGTCCTAACAAAATTTTCTATTCTTAAGGGTTAAAAATTTATCTGAAGTTTCACTTTGAATCTTTATATTTGAAGAATCATTAGTATTAGTAACTATTGCTAATCAGCTCTATCTCTTCTATGTTTTGTTAGTTATTTATTCTAATTTTTTAGTATCATTTTTATATATTATAAAAATGAAAAATCGCGCCTATCACATTACTAGGCAAGCCAACTAAACAATTAACCACAACCTTTTTCCTTAAACATTAAGTCATTTTTACGCAGGTTTAAATACCATATTTTTATAATAAGCGTTTAAAACAACAGATAAATATGCGGAAGTCAATAAAACATGAACTACACAGCCTTACAAATCTGGTGTCACGAGTCTAGAGCCTCTAATACATGTCTGAATACCTACTACCTCAATAATCTAGGAAATGCGGAAAAGATGACAAGATAGAGGGGAGAAACAGGGCTGCGGACGCTGTGCAGCTACTTGGAAATCTCCGCCAACACGCTGGATCAGCTAAACATTCCTGACTCAGCCGCTCGGGCACCTGGATCTGCACACAAGGTGCAGGGAGTAACGTGAGTACGCCAACTCAGTAAGTAACTAAAGTAAATAAGTACTGAAAGTTGTGACGAGCAGTTCAAAAATCATATAACTGAGAAATCACAGGATAACAGATCAACTTACAGTTTAAAACAAGTTTCGTCAAAGAATTTGCTTTTCCAGTTTAAACATTTGACGATAATCGTATTTTTTGTTTGAGAAATTTGACCGGTGTGCTACGCACGTTGAGACAAAATTTATGGTGGAGATTTGGAGATGCGACCTGTTGAAGGCTATGTAAAAAGGGTGAATCAAGTTTATTTTGTCAGAAAATTCAGGCCAACGGGGAGAACTGTTAGGTGTTTGTCCATATTTTCTTACCATATTTGGTTTTCCTATCTCAAGAAGGAAAGGACAACATATTTACCATAATTGAGTTTTTCTTTTCCTAGAAGAAAAATATAATTCTTCCCATATTTGGCTAGTCTCTTTTCTTGTAGGAAAAAGTTTGGACGTCTATAAATTGATGATCCTTCCTTCTCATTCAATAGCATCCACAATGTAGCCATAGGGGGCTTGAGAGTAGTGTTTAGGGGGAGAACTTTACGGGACAAGTGTTAGTGTGTCACTTGTGTTTGCCTCTTCGTGAGGTTGTTTTCTCGATGTTTTGTACTCTCTTTTTATATAGTGGATTGCTCATCTCCGATGTGGACGTAGGTCAGTTGACCGAACCATGTTATATGTTTGCGTCTCTTTTGGTATATTTCTCTTTTGTTGTTGGGTTTATCGTCGTTGAAGGTTTGCTTTGCTAGCTTCCACATGACACCTGATTTTTTCGGTCCTAACAAAATTTTCTATTCTTAAGGGGTAAAAATTTATCTGAAGTTTCACCTTGAATCTTTATATTTGAAGAGTCATTAGTATTAGTAACTATTGCTAATCAGCTCTATCTCTTCTATGTTTTGTTAGTTATTTATTCTAATTTTTTAGTATCATTTTTAAATATTATAAAAATGAAAAATCGCGCCTATCACATTACTAGGCAAGCCAACTAAACAATTAACCACAACCTTTTTCCTTAAACATTAAGTCATTTTTACGCAGGTTTAAATACCATATTTTTATAATAAGCGTTTAAAACAACAGATAAATATGCGGAAGTCAATAAAACATGAACTACACAGCCTTACAAATCTGGTGTCACGAGTCTAGAGCCTCTAATACATGTCTGAATACCTACTACCCCAATAATCTAGGAAATGCGGAAAAGATGACAAGATAGAGGGGAGAAACAGGGCTGCGGACGCTGTGCAGCTACTTGGAAATCTCCGCCAACACGCTGGATCAGCTAAACATTCCTGACTCAGCCGCTCGGGCACCTGGATCTGCACACAAGGTGCAGGGAGTAACGTGAGTACGCCAACTCAGTAAGTAACTAAAGTAAATAAGTACTGAAAGCAGTGACGAGCAGTTCAAAAAGCATATAACTGAGAAATCACAGGATAACAGATCAACTTACAGTTTAAAACAAGTTTCGTCAAAGAATTTGCTTTTCCAGTTTAAACATTTGACGATAATCGTATTTTTTGTTTGAGAAATTTGACCGGTGTGCTACGCACGTTGAGACAAACTTTGTGGTGGAGATTTGGAGATGCGACCTGTTGAAGGCTATGTAAAGAAGGTGAATCAAGTTTATTTTGTCAGAAAATTCAGGCCAACGGGGAGAACTGTTAGGTGTTTGTCCATATTTTCTTACCATATTTGGTTTTCCTATCTCAAGAAGGAAAGGACAACATATTTACCATAATTGAGTTTTTCTTTTCCTAGAAGGAAAATATAATTCTTCCCATATTTGGCTAGTCTCTTTTCTTGTAGGAAAAAGTTTGGACGTCTATAAATTGATGATCCTTCCTTCTCATTCAGTAGCATCCACAATGTAGCCATAGGGGGCTTGAGAGTAGTGTTTAGGGGGAGAACTTTACGGGACAAGTGTTAGTGTGTCACTTGTGTTTGCCTCTTCGTGAGGTTGTTCTCTCGATGTTTTGTACTCTCTTTTTATATAGTGGATTGCTCATCTCCGATGTGGACGTAGGTCAGTTGACCGAACCATGTTATATGTTTGCGTCTCTTTTGGTATATTTCTCTTTTGTTGTTGGATTTATCGTCGTTGAAGGTTTGCTTTGCTAGCTTCCACATGACACCTGATTTTTTCGGTCCTAACAAAATTTTCTATTCTTAAGGGGTAAAAATTTATCTGAAGTTTCACTTTGAATCTTTATATTTGAAGAATCATTAGTATTAGTAACTATTGCTAATCAGCTCTATCTCTTCTATGTTTTGTTAGTTATTTATTCTAATTTTTTAGTATCATTTTTAAATATTATAAAAATGAAAAATCGCGCCTATCACATTACTAGGCAAGCCAACTAAACAATTAACCACAACCTTTTTCCTTAAACATTAAGTCATTTTTACGCAGGTTTAAAAATACCATATTTTTATAATAAGCGTTTAAAACAACAGATAAATATGCGGAAGTCAATAAAACATGAACTACACAGCCTTACAAATCTGGTGTCACGAGTCTAGAGCCTCTAATACATGTCTGAATACCTACTACCCCAATAATCTAGGAAATGCGGAAAAGATGACAAGATAGAGGGAAGAAACAGGGCTGCGGACGCTGTGCAGCTACTTGGAAATCTCCGCCAACACGCTGGATCAGCTAAACATTCCTCACTCAGCCGCTCGGGCACCTGGATCTGCACACAAGGTGCAGGGAGTAACGTGAGTACGCCAACTCAGTAAGTAACTAAAGTAAATAAGTACTGAAAGCAGTGACGAGCAGTTCAAAAAGCATATAACTGAGAAATCACAGGATAACAGATCAACTTACAGTTTAAAACAAGTTTCGTCAAAGAATTTGCTTTTCCAGTTTAAACATTTGAAATCAGATACTTAACAATAATTTCAACAGAGGCTTATCTTAAAAAGGGGAGTGAAATCAGTGAAACCATCATAACTGGGCCCCTCGGGCAAGGAATCACTCGAAATATGGCCTCTCAGGCAGCCTCTCAGTCACTCGTGACTCAACCCTCGAGTGACTGAACCCTCATCACTCAGTCTCACAATATCTCATAATAATAGAAATATATATATATCGCTGCGGCGTGCAGCCCGATCCATTTGTGTCACGACCCGAATTTTTCATCGTCGGGGCGGTGATGGCGCCTAACATTGGACCCGCTAGGCAAGCCAACGTTACTGATTATTTTGCTTTTTTCCTTTATCTTTTAACCATTTACCAGTTAATATAAGAAAATCAGCGGAAACAAAATGCCGAAAAACAGAATCTAACAGATTAACTTAATACAAATACGAAACCATAATAAAACTGCACCCAGAACTGGTGTCACAATCTCACGGACGGTCTACGAATACTACAAATAAAGGTCTGAACAAAGAAATACACATCTCTCTCGGAAATAGATAAAACAGAAAAGAAACAGGATAGAAGGGGACGCCAAGGCCTGCGGACGCCTGCAGGACTACCTCAGGTCTCCACTGGACTGAAGGCAGCAACCTCGAACTACGGTCCGTATGCTCCAGAACCGGGATCTGCACAAAAAGTGCAGAGTGTAGCATCAATACAACCAACCCCATGTACTAGTAAGTATCGAGCCTAACCTCGGCGAAGTAGTGACGAGGCTAGGACACGACAACCATCACAAACCTGTGCAGTTAAACAATATCTAACAGAATAACGATAATAGAAGCTAAACAAAAGTTAACGGGAAGGGGCAACATGCTATGGGGGATACCAGATTAAGGGAACACAGAAATTGCGGAAATGAAGCAATTAAGGCACTTGAACCGATAACAGCAAATAATCACAGCAAACAGAAAATGAATGCACGATATCACCCTTCGTGCTTTTACTCTCAATCCTCACTATGCAATCAATAATGAAAATGTGCACGGCATCACCCTTCGTGCTTTATCACTCTTCCTCATCATGTGAATAATAAGTGATGTTCTAAACGTCAATACCACACAAGAGGGGGGGGGGTGATTTGTGTGGTACCCAATTTTTGCTTATCAGAACTATAAAAGAACTTGGTTCTTCTAAGTGTTCCAACTACTACTGTTTGCGGAATAATAGATAATAAAAATAAAACACACGGAGATTTTTACGTGGAAAACACCTGGCTCAAAAGGTGAAAAAACCACCTACTACTCAGTAGGATTTTCCCAAACTTCCACTAAAATCACTGAGCCAAAATAGCATTTACAGAACTCTTGTAAACCTAAGGATTAACTCTAATCCCGTTGTAGCACACAACCTCAACTGTTGCAACAACTTCAAGTTAGCTATAACTTGAACACTCTAGGTACCTAATACAATTGCTTCTATGAAAGCTGAAAGGTACAATTTTAAACCACCTACTACAATTGAACTAGAATAAAAGATAAACACGATGTAACTGGTTCTTCTATCTCGTTCAAGTAGCTTCAGGAGTGCACACTTAAATCATACATAAATTGCTTGCAAAATCGCCTTGCTCTTTTGCTCTCAATTTAGTTTAACTTCTGCGTATGTGCAATTCCTGTAAAAGAGAACAATTACTATCATTCAATAGGTTAGTGATTAGAGTTTGATTAGGACTCAATTGCTGCTCTTCTATCGTAGAAGAATTCATGATGTTCTCAAACTCTAACACTATCTTCATCCTGGATTGTGTTCTCTTCATATAAAGAGACTTTCTCCCCTTATCTAATATGCAACCTTTTCGATCAGATCAGGAGATATTGCTGCTTGATCAGTAGTCCTTATCTCCTTCACGTGTATCTCACATGTATAGATTGATTATGACTATACTTCACAAGACGGACCTGGTCCATGACTGAGTTCTTTTGTCAATCTTCAAAACTTCACCTATTCTTGGGCCAACAAAAAGAATGTGCACGGCATCACCCTTCGTGTTTTATCTCTATTCCTCACCATATGCATCAATACAACAACAACAACAACTACCCAGTAAAATCCCACATAGTGGGGTCTGGGGAGGGTAATGTGTACGCAGACCTTACCCCTGCCCCGATAGGAGCAGAGAGGCTGTTTCCGATAGACCCTTGGCTCAGGAAGACGAAAATAAAGTAAGAAAAGCAAGAGGAGAGAATTCATTAGTAACTCCAGTAGAAATCGTAATAGTAACAGAAACATAAAAACCGAAAGATGAATGACATGCAATAACAGTAACCATAATCTAAGGCCCGGGGCTAAGACAAACAACAGGAATAGTGTGTGTCCCACATAAACTGTAAGCCATCTAAGACCAATCCTAATCCAACCCCGCCTCGCCCCCAGAATGAAGTAAGGAAAACTTTACTCCCCCTATCCTACAACCCTAATGCTCGACCTCCACGCCTTCCTATCAAGGGCCATGTCCCCTAAGGATTAACTCTAATCCCGTTGTAGCACACAACCTCAACTGTTGCAACAACTTCAAGTTAGCTATAACTTGAACACTCTAGGTACCTAATACAATTGCTTCTATGAAAGCTGAAAGGTACAATTTTAAACCACATACTACAATTGAACTAGAATAAAAGATAAACACAATGCAACTGGTTCTTCTATCTCGTTCAAGTAGCTTCAGGAGTGCACACTTAAATCATACATAAATTGCTTGCAAAATCGCCTTGCTCTTTTGCTCTCAATTTAGTTTAACTTCTGCGTATGTGCAATTCCTGTAAAAGAGAACAATTACTATCATTCAATAGGTTAGTGATCAGAGTTTGATTAGGACTCAATTGTTGCTCTTCTATCGTAGAAGAATTCATGATGTTCTCAAACTCTAACACTATCTTCATCCTGGATTGTGTTCTCTTCATATAAGGAGACTTTCTCCCCTTATCTAATATGCAACCTTTTCGATCAGATCAGGAGATATTGCTGCTTGATCAGTAGTCCTTATCTC
>NW_017670495.1:215168-223872 GCF_001879085.1 Nicotiana attenuata
GAAGTGGGAAATTTCCTAAATGTCCATGCAGCCCCCCACTTATAGATGTGGTCGACTTCACACCGATAAGTAGGGCTCTACTAGATACGGCTCCGAGACATCCTAGGACTCCTTTAAACCTTAGGCTCTGATACCAAGTTTGTCACGCCCCAAACCGAGGGACATGACCGGCGCCCGACCGGGTAGCCCCAGTCAAGCGGACCTGGGTGCCTTTCCTAACCCACGTGTTACCCCATGTTTTCCTTACTCAATGTTCCAAGAATTAGACATATAAATAATTAAGAACACCTTTTTGCAAAGCATACATACGTACATAATAGTTAGTGAAATTACCAATTCATTGCCCATCATATGAAACACTGATTTACATAACTTCATAACCCACATCTACTGTCTACGGAGCCTTTAAAGGTACAACAGGATAATACAGTATTTGCCGGTAACAAGGCTCCGGCTATACCTTATACGAAAACCAAAATAAAACTCCGGAAATACACCGGCCTGAGCCACGCAGGGCCCCGAGAGGAAAAGAGATCACCAAAACAGCTGATGGAAGACGAAGGTGAGCTACAATCGGTGTACTAGAGTACCTGCTATGGATCCACCTACAATCATAACACGAATGTAGCGCCTCCGGCAAAAGGACGTCACTACATTTGAATTGTACTGGTATGTATAAACAAACTTTGCCCTGAGTAACCTCAAACCATACACAAGTAACAAACAATAAAGGAATTAACAATTAAGTACACACTAGGAAACAATCAAGGCAAACAAGTTAACAATCTCTCCTTTTTCTCATCATTATTTCCACATCATTAGTTTCACAATTTTCTCATATTTCATTTCAATAGTGATATCGATCACTTTCCATCCTTATTACCTCGGACACCCTTATCACCATAACCCAGACCTTATTACTTCGTGTTGCGGCGCGCAACCTGATCCCACCGAGCAATCACAATTCACAAACAATACCACAACAATAACAATTTACAAGGATAACAACAACAAGTCTCAAGAACAACAACAACAAATCCCAATAACAACAACAGCAAATCTCAAGGAACAACAGCACAATTCACAAAGGATTTCCACAACTATCAATGCCATTTAAATCTTTTCCAACAGCCCAACGTACAACTTAAATCACAACAATAATTTCCCACGACCAGCCACAAATGATATTACCACAGTTGTTTCCAATTGCATCGATTACGATTCCTTCCATCATTGGTTCCACAGATTTACCACATAACAAATTCACAATCACAACTTGGTTTATTGCCATCTACTTGCACTATCATATCGGAAGTCTTAAGCAACAACGTTTTAAGGCACATTAATTACATGACTTCACCAATAGTTCACATAAGTAAACACATACTGCTCACAAGAGTTTAACTTCGCAAGTGATCCATGAAAATATCACATACCAAATATTTGAACACCAAACAAGGCGATTTTACAAAGGTCAAAGTTAGCCATACATACCTGGAGCCGAATTCCCTTTTTATTTCTACTTCGCACTTCTAAAGCCTAGAAATGCCAATCTAGTATGCAAATTACACAATCTTCTTAGAATCAAATTTTACAAACACTACCCGAACACATCTAGGTTATTAATTTGTCCTTTGTACAATTCATTACTTCTACCCAATTTCTCTCATCAGATTTTAGATGCTAAGAGACATGCATGATTGCTTAAGCCCCTTATTATCAAGAATTAATGCATGGGACTTTCCCCCTCTTAATATAATCTGAAAACTTATGAAAATGGTTTAGTGATTTTACCTGCAAGAATGGGGATGAAGATAATCGCTTTGAAATTTCCTGGCCCGGATAGTTTTCAAGAATCAAATTTTGAAGAAGGTGACTTTCTCTCTCAAGAACTTCTCTCTTCCTCTCTCTTATTTTGTTTAGAAACTTGTTAAAAATGAGGGGTTTGGGGTGTTTTATTAAGAAGGGGTCGGGTTTAAAATTTAGAAAATTAGGAATCCGAGTCAGGTCTGCGGTCGCACATTGCGATCGCAGATCCGAAATGCGGTCCGCAGAATGGATCGCAAAAAGTGTTCCAAAAACCTGATTCTAATGTTTGGGTATGCGGCGGAAATGCGGTCTGCATATCAGATATGCGGTCACATAATGGACCGCATTTTTGACCTCAAATTGACTAACACATTGCCTTACTCTACGGTGGAAATGCGGTCCGCATATTGGTTATGCGGTCGCATAATGGACCACATCTTGACCTCAATTTTAACAAACCACTATCTCACTATGCGGTAGGAATGCGGTCCGCATACTAGATCTGCGACCGCATTCTGGGCCGCAGAATGGAATTTTTTCTGGAAAATTGATTCTTTAATTTTTAAAAGCTTAGATCAATACCAAGGGTCCGAAGCGCGGCAAGACAGGCTCTTCGGAGTCGACACCACAAGTTACTAGGTTTTGAGCCTAAATTTTTACGGGGCCTCACACTATGGGCCTCCTCTAGAATCAACTCACGAAGTCCATCCACATTAGGCACACAAACTCGGCCCTGCATCCTCAAAACTCCATCATCTCCAACTGTAACCTGCTTGGCACCTTTGTGCCACACTGTGTCTCTAAGGACAAGAAAATGAGGATCATCATACTGCCGATCTCTAATACGCTCCAATAATGAATAACGAGCGACAGTGCAAGCTAGAACACAACTGGGCTCAGAAACTGTTAGTTTGTACGGATCCACCAAATCGTACAGAACCTGGTTCACTATAAGTTTCTGCCGAGAGCACTTAATAAAGCAGCAAGTAAATGAGGCAGAGGATTTTTACGTGGAAAAATCTCGCATAAGAGGATAAAAAAACCACGACCTACACTGTACGCTTTTAAGTTCACTAACTTGTAATCTTACCTATTACAAGCCACTTTACAATACTTCCGATTGCAAAGGATTTACTCAACTAACTTGTGGTACCTTTACCACAAGACACTTTGTGACTATCCTAGTTACAAAGGCTTTTTCTAACTTGTGGTGCTGTCACTACAAGCCACTTTGTAACTCTATGATTACAAAGACTTTTCCTTATGACTATATCTAGTCACAACATATACTCAATGAGTTTACGAATTTACAAGAGAATTCCTAATTAGTATTCTTCTAAATAAGCGATTTAGGAGATATAGTAAGTGAAATAACAAGGTTACAACTCAACTAGGACAGCAACAATCAATCTTTTAGGAACTAGTCCGTAGTGGCGTTCAACCTTGTTCTTCAAGCTTGAGAGAATGACTTTTTCATTTTTTTTGCTAGAGGCTTGAATTAGAAACAGAAACCTTCCACTGATGTTTTTATATAAAGCCCCTTTGGTACATCTTGATCACATCACTTGAAATGATGTGAGTACTTTGTTTGATTAGAGAATGAGTGGGCTGGCAGTGTGGTGCAGTGCGGCAGAAACAGTGCTGTCAGTCATTTCAGTTCCAGCTGTGTACAAATGACTCTGTACTGCTATATAGGAACCACAGGAGCATCAGGTCTTTGCTTGGTTCCTAGCTCCCAAATCTGTAGCAGTTCATCTTTTAATGGAGTCCGTTAGAGTTTGCAGCAATCCAAAGTAAGTCAGGTTCCCTAACCGGTTCTGAGTAGTAAGTTTGTTAGATCATCAAAACATAAGGCAGGAGTGTTTAAGATCTATCAATTTCCCCCTTTTTGATGATGACAAACTTAATAATTATAATGTCAGACTTGGGCAGTAAAAAAAATTTCAAGAGTTCCCCCTGAGACGATGCCTTACTCTTTCATGTTCTATAGAACCAGTTCCCCAATGTGGTTCCCCCTGAGTCCTATATTAGGCTAGCTTTCTTTTCCCTCTTTTGGCATCACTAAAAAGAACAAGCAGCACAAAGAAGCCCAGCCAAGCTAACTCATGCCACATATGTGCACACAATCATGAGAAAGAATAGATCACAAATAGAAAGTGCTTAGACAAAATAAAAGAGGATTCAAATAATTAATTTTTGAATATGCCTCTTCCTTTGAAAAAGGAAAAAGCAGCATTGGACCTGATCACAGCAGCAGTAGTAGTAGTACATCCCAACCATACAGAAAAACAAAAACATCCACCAACCATCAACAAGGAACAAACAGAGAAAAATATCCAGAAAACTTGTCACTGAAGGGAATCTTAGGGGGCACTAGGAGGAAAAGGCTTGGAAGGTGCAGCAAGTGTCTGGAGAACAAGGTCTATTCGGACGTTGCCCGACTTTTGCTCGTTGAGCAGTTCAGCCTTCAGGTTCTCAACTTGCACCCCGAGGTCAACATTTTCTTGGGTCAAACGGATCACCTCATCATTCGACATAGGAACCACCCGAGCTTGCTGGCTTTCCAAGATAGCATTTCTGGCCTCCAATCGACGTATTTCTTCAGCTACTCTGTTCTAGGCATTGATGAGCTGACACAAAGTTGAAGTGCTTCCTAAACCCCCATACTTCTCAATGCACTCGCATTCTTCCAGGGTTGTTTTTTAGAATGTTTGCTTACGAGTCCCTACTTTACGTGTTCCTAAAGGAACCTCAAAGTGTTTGAACACTCGCGTCAGCAAGAATCCATAGGGAAGCCCGTGATTGCCATCCTTGAAATCAGCCACCTTCTTTGTGTGCTCAATCATTATGGCAGGTAGACTCACAGGGATGAAACCGTCCAATTGCTCCATTAAGAATAAATCAGATTTTGAAGTTACAAATCGCCTTTCTGCTCGAGGCAATAGGACTTTGTTAACCAGCTCAAACAATAACTCGTAGACAGGAAGTAGTGCTTTTTTATGGATCTGGTCCCCTTTCTGATTGGAATTATCTTTCACCATCGCATTTCGGAAGTTGTACTGGCAAACATCTCGGACACTCATCACTCCAACTGTAGGAACTTGCAAAATTTCTCCAAGCACTTGTACGTCAAAGATAATTTCCACACCATTGACCGAAGCACAAACATGGTCAGTATCAACTGGAAAGAGACTGGCGAAGAAACTCTGTACCTCCTCCTCATACACTTTAGGAGCATCAACATAGAAAAGATGCGTCCACTGTTGAAACTCCACCATTTCCAGGACTTGGCGCATTCCGGCCATTTCTAAGATTGTTGGGTCAAACGTACGACCCAACAGAACTTTCTGATGCCTCAAGCGCTCAGAGCCAAGGCAGACCTCACATCGTGCTTTCTTTCCAGGACTAGGTTCTTCAACTATTTCAGACTTGCGTTTCCTATGCTTTTCTCCACTGACTTTACCATTCCCTTTGGACTTGACAAGAGTATCCTCATCACTCACTACCTTCTTCGTCTTAGACTTAGAAGTAGACCCTTTCTCCATGGAAACAGACTCAACCCTTTTCGAGGACCGCCTTATAAGGGAACCGAGTTCCTCAGGAGTTCCTTCTTCCACCTCAACAACAGGGATAGCGCCATCACCCACAGGTACACCATCCTTCACCAACTTTCATATTTTCTTCTTACTACTTTTCTTGCTCTTTTGGAGTGCAGAATCGTAGGCCACTTTTACTAGAAGCCTGGTAGTAGGGTGCTTGATTTCAGACTCAGGGGTGGAAACAACCCTTCGCTTGCTTATGAATGCGTCAAGGGCCACGTTTTGTCCAGGTCTTCTTCATCACTAGATAACATTTATGGTCCTTGAAGTTCCAGGGGCACAACATCGAATGCAGGAACAGCAGTGTCCTCGGGATGAGACTCCTGACCTGGATCCTCATGAGAGGGATCAGGTTCCCCATGTGAAGCCCCAGTAGTGTATGCTACTGCATTTCCTTCAATTGCCATAATGGCCCCTTCTTCCCTTACGCTTTGTGAATCTTGTTTCAGGGAAATGACCTAATGCAATACACCATCAGCGGATACCACAAACACAGTCTTTTCTTCTTCAACCGGTGCTTCCACAACCATGGTGTCGACTGCAACGATGGCGGAGACTTTTGATAACTCAGTATTTTGACCTTGTTCTCCACTTAGGGTTTGACTGGTGTGGGAAACAGACGACGGAGAGAACGGAATAGTAGTGTCAAGGGTTTCTGAGTTGGGAAGAGGCTGAGAAACTAGGGAAGGTGTGACTGGAGCAGTGAGAGTGATAGAGGGTGACAGAGGCTCAGAGACGGCGAGAGGTTCCGTAGATGGGTCAGAGGTGGTTACTGATGAGGCAGAGAGATCAGAAGTTTTCTCATCCATTGGGAGAGGTGGTGTGATGATCCATTCCTTTAGGGTGAATTTAGAATAGGGCTTATGGTTAAGAAGGGAAGAGAAGAGGGGTTTTTAAATAGAGAAGATAATTATGAAGGAGGAAGAATAGGCACCAGTTCTAAAACGACGGTTGGGCGTGGAGAATTGTGATGTTTTAGAGGGAGATGGAACGTTTTGAATTGAAGGGACGTGACATCCGGATCTGAAAAGTTGATGATATGGCAGTTGTATTTTATACCTTTTAAAACGTGTATTAAAGGATGCACAGAACTACTAGCCTTTAGTACAAGAACCTGGTTCTTGAAAAAAACATTTTCTTCAAGTCCATTTTTTTTAAAAGAATTAATCCGCTTTTATCAGCCATGTACTGCATCTACTGCGTCTATGCTCATCATGCGTGTCTACCTGCAACGGTATTGAAGTGAGTTAGACAAGGACTAGAAAACACTTTGAACTAATTATTTCTTAAGAATGCTAGCCAGCCAAGAGAAAACAGGTTCTTACTTTGGCTTCAACAGTCCCAGCTTTACTCTATTTCTTTCAAACTATTCCCTACTTAGCGCCTTGGTGAAAATGTCTGCAATTTGATCTTTTGTGCTGCAGAACTTCATGCATATCAACCCTTTCTCCATATTATCTCCAAGAAAATGGTGCCTCACATCAATATGTTTGGTCCTTTTATGTTGAACTGGATTCTTTGCCATGTTGAGTGCACTGGTGTTGTCACATAGGAGAGGCACACTCTCAGTGAGAACTCCAAAATCCTCCAGTTGTTGCTTGATCCATAAAAGCTTAGCACGGCAGGATGCTGCAGCTACATATTCAGCTTCAGCTGTTGAAAGAGCCACAAAATTTTGCTTCCTTGTACCCCAAGAGATAAAACATGAGCCTAAGAAGTGAGCCATTCTAGAAGTGCTTTTTCTGTCCACAAGATAACCTGCATAGTCTGCATCAGCATATCCAATTAGATTAAAACTATCACCTGATGGATAGTATAGCACCAGGTCATGCGTTCCTTTGAGATATCTCAGTATTCATTTAGCAGCCTTCAAGTGAGATTCCTTAGGATTTGATTAAAACCTTGCACACAACCCCACGCTGAAAACAATATTAGGTGGACTGGCACTGAGATAGAGGAGAGACCCAATGATGCCTCTATACATTGTTTGATTTACAGGAGTTCCAGCTTCATCCATGTCCAGTCGAGTGGCAGTTGCAACGGGAGTGTCTATCACCTTCGATGCTTCCATGTCAAACCACTTCAAAAGTTCCCTGATGTATTTTTGCTGATAAATGGAAGTACCCTTTGGAGATTGTTTTACTTGAAGACCCAAGAAGAAGTTTAATTCTCCTATCATGCTCATTTCAAGTTCACTTCCCATAAGTTTTGCAAACTCTTCACACAGCGAGTCAGCCGTTGCCCCAAAAATGATATCATCAACATAAACCTGCACAACGAGCAGGTTCCTTCCTTGTTTCTTTAAGAAAAGAGTATTGTCAATTTTCCCTCTCTTAAAACCATTTTCTAATAGAAATTTTGACAATCTTTCATACCAAGCTCGAGGAGCCTACTTTAGCCCGTACATAGCTTTGTCCAGCTTGAACATACATTCAGGGTGCTCATGACATTCAAACCCTGGGGGTTGCTTCACATAGACTTCTTAATTGAGGATTCCATTCAAAAATGCACTTTTGACATCCATTTGGAACAAGGTGAATTCCATATGAGATACAAAAGCGATTAAAATTCTGATAGCTTCCATCCGGGCCACTGGAGCAAACGTTTCATCATAGTCAATCCCTTCCTCCTGATTGTAGCCTTGGACAACTGGCCTTGCCTTGTTTCTTGTGGTAATTCCATGTTCATCGAGCTTGTTTCTGAATAATCACCTGGTTCCTATAATGGTTCTATCTGGGGGTCTGGGTACCAGGTGCCACACCCTATTTCTCTCAAACTGGTGCAGTTCTTCTTGCATGGCAGTAATCCAGTCTGCATCTTTCAAAGCTTCCTTGATGTTTTTGGGTTCTATCTGGGAGAGAAACACTGAGAAGGCAAGAGAATTTCTGGCTCTTGACCTTGTTTGTACTCCAGAGTCTAGAGGAGTGATGATATTGTCTATAGGGTGAGAGCTTTGGTGTCTCCAGTTAGACACCTGAGGTTCACTCTGAGAGGAGGAAAGTATGTTTGGCTGATTTTCCTCTATCCTTCTTTCAGGTACTAGTGGAGTTCCCTGAACTGCATCGACCACCCTTTCTTCAGCTTCTGTGGTCGTGATTGAGGTGCTTGGTTCTGTTGACGATGAGGTAGCATTGTCTTCATTTGGCTCTTTTACTTGACTCATCATGTCTGTCTTTCCATTTGCCATGTTAATGGCTTCACTAGGAACATGTGAGGGTTCTCCATCTTGATCTTCCTCAGCACTCTTCTCACATGATGGATATGATTCATCAAAGTATAACATGGACACTCTCCTC
>NW_017670495.1:226619-228998 GCF_001879085.1 Nicotiana attenuata
AGTAAAGCAGTAAGTAAATGAGGCAGAGGAATTTTACGTGAAAAAATCCCGCACAAGGGGATAAAAAAACCACGACCTACACTGTAGGATTTTAACTTCACTAACTTGTAATCTTACCTATTACAAGCCGCTTTACAATACTTCTGATTGCAAAGGATTTACTCAACTAACTTGTGGTACCTTTACCACAAGCCACTTTGTGACTATCCTAGTTACAAAGGCCTTTTCTAACTTGTGGTGCTGTCACCACAAGCCACTTTGTAACTCTACGATTACAAAGACTTTTCCTTATGACTAAATCTAGTAACAACATAAACTCAACGAGTTTACGAATTTACAAGAGAATTCCTAATCAGTATGCTTCTAAGTAAACGATTTAGGAGATATAGTAAGTGCAATAACAAGGTTACAACTCAATTAGGACAGCAACAATCAATCTTTTAGGAACTGGTCCGTAGTGGCATTCAACCTTGTTCTCCAAGCTTGAGAGAATGACTTTTTCGTTTTTTGCTAGAGGCTTGAATGAGAAACAGAAACCTTCCAGTGATGTTTTTGTATAAAGCCCCTTTGGTACATCTTGATCACATCACTTGAAATGATGTGAGTACTTTGTTTGGTTAGAGAATGAATGGGCTGACAGTGTGGTGCAGTGCGGCAGAAACAGTGCTGTCAGTCACTTCAGTTCCAACTGTGTCCAAATGACTCTGTACTGCTATATAGGAACCATGGGAGCATCAGGTCCTTGTTTGGTTCCTAGCTCCCGAATCTGTAGCAATTCATCTTTTATTGGAGTCCGTTAGAGTTTGCAGCAATCCAAAGTAAGTCAGGTTCCCTAATTGGTTCTGAGCAGTAAGTGTGTTTGATCATCAAAACATAAGGCAAGAGTGTTTAAGATCTATCAGAAACATCCAACCTCACGAACTGATTGGCTAAAGCTTGAACATCCAAAGCAAGCGGGTCTCTCACCGACTGGAATATACACAAAGCTGCCCATACTAGCTGACTTTCTACTTAAAGCATCGGCCACTACATTGGCCTTCCCAGGATGATACAAGATGGTGATGTCATAGTCTTCTCCTTTGCCTCAAATTTAGCTCATTCTGCTTGAACAAGTATTGCAAACTCTTGTGATCCGTGAACACCTCACACGATACTCCATATAGATAATGCCTCCAAATCTTCAGCGCGTGAACAATGGCTGCTAGCTCCAAATCATGAACTGGATAATTCTTCTCATGGATCTTCAAATGTCGTTAAGCATATGGAATAACCTTACCATTCTGCATCAACACCGCACCAAGTCCAATACGAGATGCATCACAATATACTGTATATGGCCCTGAACCTGTGGGCAATACCAACATCGGCGCCGTAGTCAAAGCTGTCTTGAGCTTCTGAATACGTTCCACATTATTTTATTTCAAGAGCATTTTGAAAAGTAATACGTTGAACATGCATTAAATTCGTTACTTAGGCAATTATATTTTTCCTAATTTTAAAATGCTAAACATTAGAAATACTAACATGGAAGGTATTATAGTTATGTAAGGTAAATTCTTAATTAGTTTGAAGTCCTAATTATAATTAATACTTACACAATTCAAATGAAGATTTAATAATCAAAAGTATAGTTGATTTTAAGATACTGAATATTAAGTTAATAATTAAATGGTTATTTTATCCAGTGTAAAATAAGTTTTAAATGGTAAAAAAGGCGAATGACATTTCGCTAAGGGACTTCGTGCTTTTAATATAATGTAGATAGATATAGATGATATAAATAGATAGAGAGATAGGTACGCGGTTGCACGTGTACCCTATATTACTAAGTATAGTACTTAGAAAGTCATATAAATGTTATTAAATTTTGTATACATGACGTTCAATAATTAAATCTCATTTTAAAAATATATCAAAAATTTAATAATATTAATCTAAAGAGTATAATTATTATGAATATTGTTATAATTTTTATCTAATTATAGTTATTCGAATGCATACCTATATTTTGGTATATAAATTTTATAGAAAAGGTATTTGCTCAAAGAGTAATGACATACTATTGTATACCTAAAGAGTCAACCATAAAATAAACAATCGCGTCAGAATATTTATATATAAAGAATGTTTTTACCTGAAAATTTTCAAGGCATGATACTTTTACATTTTCAACCCCATTCGGGTAGACATTTAATGGTCTGTTCCTCTTAAAAATTGCCAACTATAGTTGTTTGATCATTGATATCATGTGATAATTATTTCACTCTAAATGAAAATAGAAGATTGAGATCATGAAGGTTTGAATGTACTGGCAACTTGCAACTCAATCTCGTTTTTCGCTGATATTCACATGTCGCATATATTTGAATTAAAAGTTAT